>NC_052329.1:39346047-39646047 GCF_016432855.1 Salvelinus namaycush | reverse complement strand
GGGAAAAGAGGAGAACTCTCAGCCTTGAAAGGAAATGGTAATGAAAGCAAATTAGAAAGAGGGAGGGTGGGAGAGAGGGAGGGAGACAGAGAGGAAAATATAGTGAGAGTAGGAGGGAAATATTTGAAGTCTCCCCAGCACAAATAATAAAGAGGAAAATTAGTCTTCAATAAGTCAAACCACAAGATCAGGATCAAAACAAGAGAGATGTTGAGAAATCAGGAAAGCGAGGGAGTGGGGAAAAGGCGGTGCAGTGAGGATAACAAAGGTTGGCAGATTACATACGATTGAAAGATCTGAGGCTGGAGGAATTTCTTTCCCAAACATAAACAGTGGGAGAAGATCAAGGGGTTGTGGTCACTGGTCAGGGATATGTATCCACGATACACTGAGTCAAAGTCCTGGAAAACTCGAGCAATACTGTTGACTGCTGTTACAGCCTACGCGTCGTATTGTGAACTCCTCAAAAAAGCCGTAAGGCCTTCGAGTCGGAGGATTCTTCATTATTAGCCTCAACGCTGAGACAGTTGATCCGTTTCGTGAGAGTAACGATACAGGGAGACACGTGAAGTTATGCTATGTTTTTATTTCTTCCGATTTTCTCCCGAAATTGAAACAATAGAGACTTCGGGCTGGAATCGTCTCCTCGTGTCAGTTTTGAGCTGATTGAATGTGAAATAAACATCCCACATCTCACTTAACCATTTGCAGCCACTCTTAAAGAGGATGTGACCTATTTTACTGAACTAACACTCACTTTGATTGCTGTCTCTCCATGCATGTATCCCTACATTCTGCTCCAGCATTTACCAAGACACCACCTTAAGTTAGTAGTATGTCACTGATGACACTGCTACAGGTACAGACTACATTGTCGGGACTGTTGAGGCTTGGTCACATTTAGGGTGGAACCTCCATGTTTCTACACATAGGTTTGGTTTGGTATTTTACATTACAGCACTGTTTTATGGGACATTGGCCAAGAAGGGGTTGGCAATGGCTCTTTGAAATCCGAAACCTTGACTTTTCCTTTTCACTCTTTAGGCAATTAAACTGTTTCACAGAGGACTTCACAAGCCTCATGTTGAGCTCAGTAGCCATAACTGCACTGAGGTGGAGCAGATTTATACATGGTTTCAATTACCATTAGAAATATAAGCATATTTTGCCCCCTGCTCAATAACGGCCTGTTAAAATGGCAAACTATTACAGAGGCACTTTCAGATACAGCAATGATTTTGTAAGTTCCAACAAGTCTTCTTTTTTTTATGTCCCTAGGTTCCTAAAGGTTCCCCAACTGGCCCTCGAGCCACATAATTGTATTTTCATTTTTTTATTGCAAATAAAGAACAGAAGAAACGGATTTTAATTTTGTGAATCTGTTCCAAAGTATTCCCACGCATAATAGAGAGATTTACAGTATGTGATCGTTTACAAATGTAAGCAAGGTTTGAAATGTTTTGGTCAAATAGTACATCTGTTTGGGCTTCTTAGAGTCAATTTGCAGTCTACCAATGATTTGTAATTATCTTCAGGCCCCCCTCCTGATCTGCTCAATAAAAAATATTCCGGCGGCTGAAACTAGTTGATGATCCCTGCCCTAGATGTTCCTTTCATTTCTACAGCAAAAGTAATAATTAAAGTAATCATGACAAACTGAACCAGGGCTGACCGCAGCCTTTCAGAGGCCCTAAGCGAGTGGCATGAAAGACTCGCAAATGTCATGGAACTATAACATTTCAATGTTGTCAATTCTGCACTGAATATATTTTGCCCTTTGTCAATAGCGCAACTGTTTTATGCTGTCATTATTTCACAAGACCACCTGGGTATAATACATGTCAAATGAAGGTATACTGAACACAAATAGTTTCATGAGCTGAAATAAATGGCCCAGAAATTGTCCATACACACAAAAAGCTTATTAAGCTCATATTTTGAGCACAAATGTGTTTACATCCCTGTTAGTGAGCATATCTCCTTTGCCAAGATAATCCATCCACTTGACAGGTGTGGCATATCAAGAAGCTGATTAAACAGTATGATCATTACACAGGTGCACCTTGTGCTGGGGACAATAAAACCATTTTATAAAAAATATTTCTGACCAACAGATGCATATCTGTATTCCCTGTCATGTGAAATCCATAGATTAGGGCCTAATGAATTTGTCAGTTGACTGATTTCCTCATATGGGGACTGTAACTCAGTCAAATCTTAGACATTGTTGCATGTTGCATTTATATTTTTGTTCATTATAGTGTGCTTGATTCCTCTTAGTTTGCTATTTGTGACAATTCCAATGTTTCCATTGTACTACCAGGCAAATTAAATAGCGTACAGATCAAGTATTTGAATCAACCCGTCTCTCATTCTCTCTAGTCAATCACCATACCAACATATTGGCACTTGCCGGTAATAAAATAAACCATGCTCTTGAGCGTGTTAAAGGCCAAGGTCAGGTAAGATGTCTTGCTGTTCAATTGTCATTTCATAGGGTTCTAGTACACCAAGGACCAATAAATAACCACTTTGCCTTTATTTATCATTTGAGAAGAAATTCATTTGAGAAGAAATTCGACACATACAACAACACAGAGTTACACATAGAATAAACAAAACATACAGTCAATAATACAGTAGAATAATAAGTCTATATACAATGTGAGGAAATGAGGTGAGATAAGGGAAAAAGGCAAAAAAGGCCATGGTGGCGAAGTAAATACAATATAGCAAGTAAAACACTGGAATGGTAGATTTGCAGTGGAAGAATGTGCGAAGTAGAGATAGAAATAATGGGGTGCAAAGGAGCAAAATAAATAAATAAATACAGTAGGGGAAGAGGTAGTTGTTTGGGCTAAATTATAGATGGGCTATGTACAGGTGCAGTAATCTGTGAGCTGCTCTGACAGCTGGTGCTTAAAGCTAGTGAGGGAGATAAGTGTTTCCAGCTTCAGAGATTTTTGCAGTTCGTTCCAGTCATTGGGAGCAGAGAACTGCAAGGAAAGACGACCAAAGGAGGAATTGGCTTTGGGGGTGACCAGTGAGATATACCTGCTGGAGCGCGTGCTACAGGTGGGTGCTGCTATGGTGACCAGCGAGCTGAGATAAGGCGGGACTTTACCTAGCAGAGACTTGTAGATAACCTGTAGCCAGTGGGTTTGGCGACGAGTATGAAGCGAGGGCCAACCAACGAGAGCGTACAGGTCGCAATGGTGGGTAGTGTATGGGACTTTGGTGACTAAACGGATGGCACTGTGATAGACTGCATGCAATTTGTTGAGTAGAGTGTTGGAGGCTATTTTATAGATGACGTCACCGAAGTCGAGGATCGATAGGATGGTCAGTTTTACAAGGGTATGTTAGGCAGCATGAGTGAAGGATGCTTTGTTGCGATATAGGATTTAATTTTGGATTGGAGATGCTTAATGTGAGTCTGGAAGGAGAGTTTACAGTCTAACCAGACCCCTAGGTATTTGTAGTTGTCCACGTATTCTTAGTCAGAGCCGTCCAGAGTAGTGATGCTGGACGGGCGAGCAGGTGCGGGCAGTGATCGGTTGAATAGCATGCATTTAGTTTTACTTGTGTTTAAGAGCAGTTGGAGGCCACGGAGGGAGAGTTGTATGGCATTGAAGCTCGTCTGGAGGTTAGTTAACACAGTGTCCAAAGAGGGGCCAGAAGTATACAGAATGGTGTCGTCTGCATAGAGGTGTATCAGAGTATCACCAGCAGCAAGAGCAACATCATTGATGTATACAGAGAAGAGAGTCGGCCCGAGGATTGAACCCTGTGGCACCCCATAGAGACTGCCAGAGGTCCGGACAACAGGCCCTCCGATTTGACACACTGAACTCTATCAGAGAAGTAGTTGGTGAACCAGGCAAGGCAATCTTTTGAGAAACCAAGGCTGTCGAGTCTGCCAGTAAGAATGTGGTGATTGACAGAGTCGAAAGCCTTGGCCAGGTCGATGAATACGGCTGCACAGTAATGTCTCTTATCGATGGCGGTTATGATGTCGTTTAGGACCTTGAGCATGGCTGAGCTCATGACGAGCTCTGAAACCAGATTGCATAGCGGAGAAGGTACGGTGGGATTCGAAATGGTTGGTAATCTGTTTGTTAACTTGGCTTTCGAAGACCTTAGAAAGACAGGGTAGGATAGATATAGGTCTGTAGCAGTTTGGGTCTAGAGTGTCACCCCCTTTGAAGAGGGGATGACCGCGGCAGCTTTCCAATCTTTGGGAATCTCAGACGATATGAAAGAGAGGTTGAACAGGCTAGTAATAGGGGTTGCAACAATTTCGGCAGATAATTTTAGAAAGAGAGGGTCCAGATTGTCTAGCCCGGCTGATTTGTAGGGGTCCAGATTTTGCAGCTCTTTCAGAACATCAGCTATCTGGATTTGGGTGAAGGAGAAATGGTGGGGGCTTTGGCGGGTTGCTGTGGAGGGTGCCGGGCAGTTGACCGGGGAAGGGGTAGCCAGGTGGAAAGCATGGCCAGCCGTAGAGAAATGCTTATTGAAATTCTCAATCTAGCCTCAGAGCAGTGGGCAGCTGGGAGGAGATGCTCTTATTCTCCATTGACTTTACAGTGTCCCAGAACATTTTTGAGTTTGTACTACAGGATGCAAATTTCTGTTTGAAAAAGCTAGCCTTAGCTTTTCTAACTGCCTGTGTATATTTGTTCCTAACTTCCCTGAAAAGTTGCATATCACGGGGGCTATTCGATGCTAATGCAGAACGCCACAGGATGTTTTTGTGCTGGTCAAGGGCAGTCAGGTCTGGAGTGAACCAAGGACTATATCTATTCCTAGTTCTACATTTTTTGAATGGGGCATGCTTATTTAAGATGGTGAGGAAGGCACTTTTAAAGAATAGCCAGGCATCATCTACTGACGGGATGAGGTCAATGTCATTCCAGGATACCCCGGCCAGGTCGATTAGAAAGGCCTGCTCGCTGAAGTGTTTTATGGAGCGTTTGACAGTGATGAGGGGTGGTCGTTTGGTCGCAGACCCATTACGGATGCAGGTAATGAGGCAGTGATCGCTGAGATCTTGATTGAAAACAGCAGAGGTGTATTTGGAGGGCGAGTTAGTTAGGATGACATCTATGAGGGTGCCCGTGTTTACGGATTTGGAGTTGTACCTGGTAGGTTCATTGATAATTTGTGTGAGATTGAGGGCATCAAGCTTAGATTGTAGGATGGCCGGAGTTGATGTTGGTTTACATACACTTAGCCAAATACATTTAAACTCAGTTTTTCACAATTCCTGACATTTAATCCAGGTAAAAGTTCCCTGTTTTAGGTCACTTAGGATCACCACTTTATTTTTAGAATGTGAAATGTCAGAATAATAGTAGAGAGAATTATTTTATTTCTTTCATCACATTCCCAGTGGGTCAGAAGTTTACATACACTCAATTAGTATTTGGTAGCATTGCCTTTAAATTGTTTAACTTGGGTCAAACGTTTCGGGTAGCCTTCCACAAGCTTCCCACTATAAATTGGGTGAATTTTGGCCCATTCCTCCTGACAGAGCTGGTGTAACTGAGTCAGGTTTGTAGGCCTCCTTGCTCGCACACACTTTTTCAGTTCTGCCCACAAATTTTCTATAGGATTGAGGTTAGGGCTTTGTGATGGCCACTCCAATTCCTTGACTTTGTTGTCCTTAAGCCATTTTGTCACAACTTTGGAAGTATGCTTGGGGTCATTGTTCATTTGGAAGACCCATTTGCGACCAAGTTTTAACTTCCTGACTGATATCTGAGATGTTGCTTCAATATATCCACATAATTTTCCTACCTCATGATGCCATCTATTTTGTGAGTGCACCAGTCCCTCCTGCAGCAAAGCACCCCCACGCTTCACGGTTGGGATGGTGTTCTTCGGCTTGCAAGCCTCCCTCTTTTTCCTCCAAACATAACAATGTTCATTATGGCCAACAGTTCTATTTTTGTTTCATCAGACCAGAGGACATTTCTCCAAAAAGTACAATCTTTGTCCCCATGTGCAGTTGCAAACTGTAGTCTGGCTTTTTTAATGGCGGTTTTGGAGCAGTTGCTTCTTCCTTGCTGAGTGGCCTTTCAGGTTATGTCAATATAGGACTCGTTTTACTGTGGATATAGATAATTTTGTACCTGTTTCCTCCAGCATCTTCACGAGGTCCTTTGCTGTTGTTCTGGGATTGATTTGCACTTTTCGCACCAAAGTACGTTCATCTCTAGGAGACAGAACGAGCCTCCTTCCTGAGCTGTATGACGGTTGTGTGGTCCCATGGTGTTTATACTTGCATACTATTGTTTGTACAGATGAACGTGATACCTTCAGGCGTTTGGAAATTGCTCCCAAGGATGAACCAGACTTGTAGAGGTCTTGGCTGATTTCTTTATATTTTCCCATGATGTCAAGCAAAGAGGCACTGAGTTTGAAGGTAGGCCTTGAAATACATCCCCAGGTACACCTCCAATTGACTCAAATGATGTCAATTAGCCTATCAGAAGCTTCTAAAGCCATTACATAATTTTATGGAATTTTTCAAGCTGTTTAAAGGCACAGTCAACTTAGTGTATGTAAACTTTTGACCCACTGGAATTGTGATACAGTGAATTATAAGTGAAATAATCTGTCTGTAAACAATTGTTGGAAAAATTACTTGTGTCATGCACAAAGTAGATGTCCTAACCGACTTACAAAAACTATAGTTTGTTAACAAGAAATTTGTGGAGTGGTTGAAAAATGAGTTTTAATGACTCCAACCTAAGTGTATGTAAACTTCCAACTTCAACTGTACATTTGATATGAGTAATGTAAGATATGTAAACATTATTAAAGTGCCATTATTTAGAGTGCAATGTATAAAGTGACTAGTGATCCATTTATTAAAGTGGCCAGTGATTGGGTCTCAATGTAGGCAGCAGCCTCTCTGAGTTAGTGATTGCTGTTTAGCAGTCTGATGGCCTTGAGACAGAAGCTGTTTTTCAGTCTCTCGGTCCCAGCTTTGATGCCCCTGTACTGACCTCGCCTTCTGGATGGTAGCGGTGTGAACAGGCAGTCGTTCGGGTGGTTGATGTCGTTGATGATCTTTTTGGCCTTCCTGTGAAATCGGGTACTGTAGATGTCATGGAGGGCAGGTAGTTTGCTCCTGGTGATGCGTTGTTCAGACTGCACCACCCTCTGGAGTGCCTTGCGGTTGAGGGCGGTGCAGTTGCCGTGCCAGGCTGTAATACAGCCTGAGAGGATGCTCTCATTTGTGAATCTGTAAATGTTTGTCAGGGTTTTGGGTGACAAGCCAAATTTCTTCAGCCTCCTGAGGTTGAAGAGGCGAAGTTGCGCCTTCTTCACCACACTGTCTGTGTGAGTGGACCATTTCAGTTTGTCTGTGATGTGTACGCCGAGGAACTTAATACTTTCCACCTTCTCCACTGCTGTCCCTTCGATGTGGATAGGGGGGTGCTCCCTCTGCTGTTTCCTGAAGTCAACGATCATCTCCTTTGTTTTGTTGACTTTGAGTGAGATGTTGTTTTCCTGACACCACACTCCGAGTGCCCTCACCTCCTCCCTGTAGGCTGTCTCATTGTTGTTGGTAATCAAGCCCATTATTGTTGTGTCGTCTGCAAACTTGATGATTGAGTTGGAGGCGTGCATGGCCACGCAATCATGGATGAACAGGGAGAACAGGAGGGGGCTGAGTACACACCCTTGTGGGGCCCCAATGTTGAGGGTCAGCGAAGTGGAGATGTTGCTTCCTACCTTCACCACCTGGGGAGGCCCGTCAGAAAGTCCAGGACCCAATTGCCTAGGGCGGGGTCGAGACCCGGCCTCCAGCTTGATGATGAGCTTGGAGGGTACTATGGTGTTGAATGCGGAGCTGTAGTCAATGAACAGCATTCTTGCATAGGTATTCCTTTAATCCAGATGGGATAGGGCAGTGTGCAGTGTGATGGCGATTGCGTCGTCTGTGGACCTGTTGGGGCGGTATGCAAACTGAAGTGGATGGCCGGTAAGGTGGAGGTGATATGATCCTTGACTAGTCTCTCGAAGCACTTCATGATGTCAGAAGTGAGTGCTAGGGTACAGTAGTCATTTAGTTCAGTTATCTTTTCCTTCTTGGGTACAGGAACAATGGTAGCCATCTTGAAGCATGTGGGGACAACAGACTGGGATAGGGAGCGATTGAATATTTCCGTAAACACACCAGCCAGCTGGTCTGCACATGCTCTGAGGACGCGGCTAAGGATGCCGTCTGGGCCAGCAGCCTTGCAAGGGTTAACACGTTTAAATGTTTTACTCACGTCAGCCATGGAGAAGGAGAGGGGGGGGGGCGCAGGCAATGTTAGCGGGCCGCGACGGTGGCACTGTATTATCCTCAAAGCGGGCAAAGAAGGTGTTTAGTTTGTCTGGAAGCGTGACGTCAGTATTCGTGACGTGGCTGGATTTCTTTTTGTAGTCCGTGATTTCCTGTAGACCCTGCCTGCATACGTCTCGTGTCTGAGCCATTGAATTGCGACTCCACCTTGTCCCTGTACTGGCATTCGCTTGTTTGATTACCTTGCGGAGGGAATAACTACACTGTTTATATTCAGACATATTCCCAGACCTCTTTCCATGGTTAAATGCGGTGGATCGCGCTTTCAGTTTTGCGCGAATGCCGTCATCCATCCACGGTTTCTTGTTAGGGTAGGTTTTAATAGTCACAGTGGGTACAACATCTCCAATGCTCTTCTTTATAAACGCACTCACCGAGTCAGCGTATAGGTTGATGTTGTTCTCGGAGGCTGACCGGAAACATATTCCAGTCCGCGTGTTCAAAACAATCTTAAAGCGTGGCTTCCAATTGGTCGGACCAGCGTTGAATGGTTCTCGTCACTGGTACATCCTGTTTGAGTTTTTGCCTATAAGACGGAAGGAGCAAGATGGCATCGTGGTCGGATTTGGGAGGGCGGGGAGGGCTTTGTATGCATCATGGAAGTTAGAGTAGCAGTGGTCGAGGGTTTTGCACATGCGCGTAGCGCAAACAATATGCTGGAAGAATTTAGGTACACTTGTTCTCAAATTTGCTTTGTTAAAATCCCCAGCTACAATAAATGCAACCGCAGGATGTATGGTTTCCAGTTTGCATATAGTCCAGTGAAGTTCCTTGATGGCCGTCTTGGTGTCTGCTTGAGGGGGAATGTACACAGCTGTGACTATAACTGAGGTGAATTCTCTTGGTTGGTAAAATGGCCGGCACTTGATTGTAAGGAATTCTAGATCGGGTGAGCAGAAGGACTTGAGTTCCTGTATGCTGTTATGATTACACTATGAGTCGTTAATCATAAAGCATACACCTCCGCCCTTCCTTTTCCCAGAGAGGTGTTTATCTCTGTCGGCGCGATGCATGGAGAAGACCCAGTGGCTGAACCGATTCATCTTCCACTTCTCTTTCAACCCCACCTTTATCCGCTTCACCTCCTTCTCCTTCATTTCCCTCCTCTCTCTCAACCTCCAGTTTAAAAAGCTCCAATTCTTTCTCTTTCTTATCCTCACCCTCTCTACTTACATCTTCTCCTCCATATCCAGCTTCACACACTCCACCTCGTCATTCCATTTCTCAAACTACTCCGTATCTCCACTTTGTTCTCTCTTCTTTTCTCCCTCTCTTTTGCCTCTCATCTTCTATCCCTCCAACTCCTTTCTTCACCTCCACCTTCTCTTCCACAGCGGTTTTCATTCTGACCATCTCCTTTTCTTTCTTTTTAATAATTTCTCCTGTTCTTGTCATTTTCCTCCATCTCTCATCCACAGTCAACCTTTCCACTATTTTATTCCTCTTCAACTTCTCTTTCTCCCTGTCCGACTCCAACTTTTCTCCAGTTCCTCTTTCTGTCTATCCAGACCCTTGTCTTTCATAACGACCTCCTCCCGCTTCTTCTCCACTTCATTGTCCTCCTTCCTCACCCTCTGTTTGTCCTTCTCTGCATTGCCTCCTCTTTCCTCTCAATCTCCCCTTCCCTCTTAATTTCCTCCAACACCTCTTGTATTTCGATCTTCTCTCCCTCCTGGATTTTCTCCAGCAGTCCATAGAGAACTTTTACAGTCTTTCATCTCTGCATCCACACTCTCCTTAACTCTCTCTCTCCATTTCTTTCCTCCAGCTCTCTCGCTCCATCTGAGGAGTTGACTGGAAAAGCAATGAGAATGTGAATTAAGCTTTAAAGGTAGAGGCACGCTAGTATCAGTGGGGTGATCTGGTTAGCTGATCTGAGGAATCCCAGGTCTGGGAGAAGAATATCTAGTGAAATGTGATCTGCTCAATAAGAGAGCTGCTAGCAGGAATATATCTGAGGTGCCACCTGTTGTGTCCTGGAGCACTAAACCCAAAACACTGCCTATTATTTCTATAACACAAACTGCTTCTCAGTTGACCAAATATGGTTATCTGCTACTACACATTTGGAACTTGCATTACAATGGAAGTATTTATGACCTAGATTTGTATTCCGAATTGACAAATTAATTTTGGCTTTGTTATAGTTTGGGTTACCCTGCTGCCTTCAAAATAGGTTATGTGAACTGAGGAAATCAAATTGAGTTAACAAACTAGATAAACTTAATACGTCACACTTTATATCAGTGGGATACACTTTTTACAATAGGGTACTATGGGGTTCATAAACATAGAAATTGAGAACTGAACAAGGAGTGACACAGATCTGGCCACGGTTTCCCAAACGCATCTTAAGGCTAAATGCATCATTAGAACCGTTGTAGGAGCATTGTTCGATCTCCGAGCTGTTTCCAAAAACCATAGTTACTAAAAGTGCACTTCAACTCTCGATATTTACCGACTGCCTCATAAAACGGCTAAGTGCATTGTTAGATGTGTTCTTTCCCTATCTCGTCACTTTATACACAGATCTCCGCCAAACATAAACAGCTCTATTCTATCTGCCTCTCTGTGACCGATAACTTCAGAACGAAGTTGACTACAAATACAGTTGCCATTGTCTTTGCAACTGAACAAGCGAAGGTTAAAAAGATGTTTAAAAAAAAATTGTCCTATAGGCACTGAGCACACAAAACATTATGAACACCTGTTCTTTCCATGACAGTGACCAGGTGAATCTAGGTAAAAGCTATGATCCCTTATTCTCACTTGTAAAATCCACTTCAATCAGTGTAGATGAAGGGGAGATAGATTTTTAAGCCTTGAGAACGGGATTGTGTGCGCACCATTGAGGGTGAATGGCAAGACAAAATATTTAACTGCCTTTGAACGGGGTATGGCAGTAGGTGCCAGGTGCACCGGTTTGTGTCAAGAACTGCAACGCTGCTGGGTTTTTCACGCTCAACAGTTTCCCGTGTGTATCAAGAACGTTCCATCACCCAAAGGACATCCAGCCAACTTGACACAACTGTGGGAAGTATTAGTCAACATGGGCCAGCATCCCTGTGGAACGATTGACAGTTTGTAATCTATACCCTGACAAATTGAGGATTTTCTGAAGGCAAAAGGTGGTGGGGAAACTCAATGTTAGGAAGGTGTTATTGTTTTGCACAGTGCATTTCAAAGATAGAAATCAACTTCATGTTCAGTCAATTTAGTAATTTGTAGGGTGCTCGGTCTATATTTTGCCAGAATTTTTTTCATCATGTGTAAAGTGCGCAATGTGCCAAATGAATGCGATTTAGTGCCTCAGAGTAAGCATTCGAATAAGCCGCCTCAATAGTTGTAGTCATAAGGTGATCTCTCTAGGAGCCGATCCGTCATCAGTATTGTAAAATAATTACAACGTTAACGTTAAGATTTGAATGGCGAAATCTGATCAGAGAGCAGCACTGCCTTTCTTTCGATCCCATCAGTATCTACATGCTCCAAACGACACTTAGCGAACGCGCTTTCTGCGTGGTGTTTTGGAAAACGCGTGTTACGTCTTCGCCCGTTGTAGGAACAATGCACGGTTAAAAACATTTGTAAGCCTACGTTGCATCGCTATCGGGAAACCTAGCCCTGCATGTTATCACTAACACATACCAATATGTGGACTATATTCTAGGTTGACAGAGAACAAGTTACAGAAACGGAGACGGAGCCTTAAGAAAGAGTAAACGAGACATGTTTATTATTTAAACTATCACTTAAATAAAAAAAGTGCATAGAAAATAAACATGATTAGAAACTTTTCTTTTTACAGTTATGTACAATTGTGTTTCCTAATTATACATTCAACCTTAAGTAGTTTGTGGTTTACTATTGTGGTTTAACTTTCCTTCATTTCTGTGACAGATGAGAGAACACTGATGTACAACTAATAGGGAAAAATATTATTATCATCATCATCATCATCATCATCATCATTATTCTCATGGAGTTCAGGAGGAAGTGTTAATAAGACAAAGGTATATTCAAGGCATAAGAAGAGCCGTTTAACCGTTTCCAAGTCCTACCGCCAACTCCCCTTGATGCCACGTCCCATCTCAGGCTGATACGTTCTATACACAAGGAACAATTATAAAATTACAAATACAGTTAAGTATTTTTCCCAACTTCTTTCAAGCAGGTTCCGGCAACTACCGTGACCTGTAAATTCATGGATGTTCCAATACACAAAATAAATAAATAAAAACGCATCATCATCATCACGTTCTATAAAACAATACATGATAAGTACAACCAAAGCTTCCAAAGAGAGAGGGGTGGTAAGGGAGACAAGGAAGACTGTAAAATAACATTGGTGGGATTCGTTTTTTTTCCTGGTCTCCACAAACTCAACTCAATTATACCACCATCAAGTAAGCAGTCTAAAATCCCTGTTAAGAATTTACAAAGAATAAAAACATTCACGACAGCAACCAAACACTAAAACAAAATGGCCGACTTCAAGAAGTTCACAACCACGTTATACATCTTATTACATAAATACTGTTTCTTTTCGGGAAGGAAAAAAAAAATGAAAGAAACTGCAATGCTCCTGCCAATGGAGCATACACAGGCACAGGGAAACTGGTATTGGACATCAATATACAGAAGATGATGTACGTTAGTTATTCTAAACTGATACTGTAACACAAAACCATTATAGAGTACATTGAACATTGCTATTAACCATTATAAACCTGCTGTTTGCTACTGTAACTAAGTTTGTCTGTTCATTCCGTATATTGTATAGATACTGAAGTACATGTTACTATTTCGGTATATGTTTTTATGTATATATAGCATAATTACAAGTGAAGGAAGAGGGCCACTGGTGTGGCATGGTATTATGAAGTCCAAGAAACAACGGAATCTATCTGCCATTTAAAAACACTTGACTAATGGGTTGTTGTTCACCAAGTACTGAAACATCACACTTTACTGCTATGGATCTGTAGAGGAGTCAGAGACGGAGCCTTTGGGATTAGTAAAAGGATTACCAAAGCTATCTTTGAAGTCTTCGTTTATTCAGTGTGACCTTTTGACGTTAAACTAGAATGCCGTCCCTCAATCTTTTTCCCCCTGAAATGAAACAAACAAACTGTCCTGTGAGCTCATTTTCCCAGTCTTTTTGTGGGTTCTTTTTAACTCAAAAACAAACCGTGGTTGATACTAGAAATCACCACAATTCAGTTTTTGTATATACATTCATTAAAGACCTAGCAGCAGAATTCAGCATGACCCTGTGCCTCACCCTAAGGCTAGCCAGGATGGGAGGACAGCGAGAGCTGAACCAAAACTGTATCCCTGAATTAGCTGGCAAAACCCAGGCTGCAAGGTGGAGGAGTGTTCACTGTTGGCCTCCAGAGTGGTCCCTGCACTCTGAACGTCCCTTACACACTTGGGAGAAGGTCGAGCAGAAGTGCACTTTCCTGGGGGCCACAATTCCTAAGGGAGCTTACAAACAGTACCTGTGCTTGTGGTTTTTAAAAACATTAGGAACCCATTGTGTTTACAATGAGTAGAAAGTCATTTCCCATGTTAAGTCAGTGCCTGTCACAAGTGCAATGTGTTGGCAAAGTTATGGTTTCACTTCACAGCCTGGGCAGGGTATGGGTTGGAGAGATTCTGCGACGGCCTTACAAGATATAAAGTCAACAGACTACGAGGAAAAACGGATGACAAACCAAAAACATAACAAAAAGTCACTGGCCTGAAGTGGCTCGCTATAGGACAACTGGAGCCAGAGTTGCACAAAGCAGCAATTTGGTGAGCTTCGTTCGAGGAAATATATGCCTGTCATCAACCTATCCACTTTCTGTACCCAATGTCCCAATTCTCACCAAAACCGGGACTACTTCTGTCAATCTACTACTGTTACAAGTCACAGAGTTCGCCAAACGAAGCGTGCTCAGTTACAACAAATGCAAAGCAAGAGATCGAGTTGATGAACTCTTAACAGAGGTTGAATTGTGGCCAATGGTAACGGTTAGCCTCTTCTAACCTTTCCTAACGTCATCAGCTTCTACCGAGCTTCTAAAAAGCTTTCCATGTGTAGCCTGTCTCATGTAAACGCCACGAAACAAACGCCGGACTTCACGAGGGAGTCGAGTAGAAACACGACAAAACATTGACAGTATTAACATGAAGGCAACACTTCCATTTGGGGAATCTTGGAGCGCTGATGTGGCTATGGGCGTTAAGCCGTGTTATGTCCTTACAGTTAGCCGATTTTGGAGCGCGTTTGATCCCAAAAGGGAGACGTTGAAATTTGTAGAGACATTTTTTTTTTTTTTTTAAATTTAATTTTTAAAAAAAAGCTGAACGTGAACAAATTGCGCACGGTGAGACGGCCCAGGTCTGAATGGCGCCTCCGCGTGGTGTGTGGAATTAAGGCTGGAAAAAAGGAGATATCAGACAGCTATTCCAAAAGATGAGCACTAACAGACTCCATCAAGGGCATAAAATAATGCCATGCTGCTAACATGCAGTCAATGGAAATGTCCTTGATTGACAAATAGAGCTACTGGTGGACTGGGCTCAGCGGGGAGCGACAGCTTCAGTCTTTGGAATCCAAAAAGAAACATTCAGGCTACAAATAAAATTAAAACGGCAACAAAAAAACAGCTTTGAAAAAAGGCAGCTCAATAAAAATGTAGAGACCAAGCATTAGTGTTTGTAAACCTCTATTTCCTACAAAAATGGCAATAAAATAAATACGATTTCTTAAAAATATAAATACTATTTATAACATTAAGTGCTATTCACTAGTGAGTGCTTTTTAGTCGTTTGTATAGAAAAATATATATATTATTTACATTCTCAAAGCAAGCATGATATTTTTCTGCCCATAACAAAAAAGGACCAGAAGAGACAAGACTTCAAATGACCCGATTCGAAAATAAAATTTAAAAAACAATTCCTTTGCAACAGTAATTCATGAAATAGGCCATCATTTCAAACTTCAAATGGGCTTAAGGGGAAATCAGATTTAGGGGGATGACGTTTGGTTCTCATCGCTGTAATTCCGGACTCTGTTCTAACCAAATTTCAAATAAAGACATAACGAGTGCATACCTGCAATACAAATAGATGGCTCAGTCTATCATTTTTCCTACACAAAACCAACAATAACATTTACTACAGCAAAAAAAACGAAATAAAAGTTAGTCCCTCAACTGTCAGTCCACCAGAATCTCAGTCTAGCTTGCTAGTCACGGCCACGACAATGTAATGACCGCCACCCGACTACGTGTCTGACAATGACTCTGTACAAGTACAGTCGCGCTTAACAATAATATACACATTTAAAATAAATAAATCTACAGGCTTCTTTCTTTCCCTCTGTCGTTTCGACCCCGGCTCCCTCTAGTGTTTCTCTTCCTAACACATCTTGCGACTTGTTGCTCTGGACAGGCATAAGAACTATTTACAGTGTCTTTGAATACACAGCGAAGCAGCCCAAGCAAAGCTTTATGTTATTGCGGCTACTCCGAAGGCTGCACAGGACGCACATTCCGACAGGCAGATGTGTATAAACAGATGAGGCCAAGAGAAAAGCGTCGTCTGATCAGTTCTAATACGTCCTCGTTCTATTTCTAAAATGCAGAGAAAATTCCCTTCCACAAATTGCACTTTGGTGTGTAAAATGGAACTTACAAGGTGGCAATTCTTTTTTCATTTTTTCTGTGTGCACATAATCAATGGATTCTATGCTCACACAGAATTGAGATATCATCTCTAGAAAAATAATGTGAGGTGATGTTAAAATTCAGAACAAAATGGGCAATTTAAAATCTTTTTGAATCATTCAGAGACAGAAAACGTTGAACATTGCTAATCTTACACAGTTACCATTTCCTTTGACTTCTCAGAGTCTGAAAAGTAAACAAAAACAACCAGAGGCACAATAATAATTTGTTCTCTTTCAAAAACAGAGCTCGTCTCGAACTTAACCCGGTCTGTAACGCGCCTCTTTCTGCACAAGCCGTACAGCAAAAAGGGAGGGCAGTACTGGAAGCATCACTCTAAGACCTGGCATTGCAGGGATGGCGCCACGCTAGTCGAGGCGACTGCTTCGGCAGAGTGGGAGAAGGACCGCTAACGCCACTACCATCGCACGGCAGAGTGGGGGGCTAGTTGAGGAACTTGCGGCACTTCTTGGTTCCACAGTTGCATGGAAGCTTATTGCCCGGTTCCTCGATGGGGAATTTGTAGTCGTAGGTGAGCTCCTCGCTGCGGTAGATCTTGCGCGTGGCAAATATGACGATGTGCTTCTGCCCGTCCACGTTGATGACACGCGAGTAGCAATTGGGCTCGCACGAGTGGTTGATGAAGCGGGCGGCGTTTCCGTGCACGGTGGCGTCCACCACTTCGTAGTCGTCGATGCGGAACATGTAACAACCAACGCCCTGCAGAGGGAGGGACAGGAGGAGAAGAGAGTGAGACGCCATTGGCTGAGGATTGCATTATCAAATGACTAAAAGATCCTGACTGGTTAATGCTGTTGACACATGAAAACCACATTCAGCAGGGCCCAACATTATAGAACATTCAGATAGAAATACCTTTATTATGCAGAACGTCTCTCTCTGACAAGTAGAATAAGGACTCACGGAAGTTCTTTTCGTGACATTTCTATCGGCAACGTTCCACAACGTTTGCCTAACGAAAGTGACCCTTGTTCAGACTCAAAGCGAATGAGCACAGAGGACTGTGCCCCATTGACGCCCGGCTTCTCTTCTCACCTTGCCGTCGTAGTACTTCTCCCGTTTGTCGGTGAGGACAGAGCGGATGACGTTGCCCGAGTACTCGATCACCATCTCCCCCGCGTCGATGCTCCTCTTGCAGAACAGCCCTCGGCCGTGTATGGCTGACCTGTGAGGGGAGGACACAGGGGCTCAGTGACAACTGGGTCAACAAAGGGTTTCCCGCTTTTAAACCCCACTCTCTGGAACAAGGACGTAGCTACAGCAAAGCTGCGGTAGTAGTTCCTCTTCTCGTTAAAACCATTCCACTGAATTTGGATTTGTATCACGTAAAAAACGTCTTCCTAACCTGAACACCCCCACCGCCTCCTTGGACGTTTTCTTCAGGTGTCGGAACCTCATGGGCATGGGAAGGTCCATGCTGGTGGCCCGGCTGAAAAACAACAGTAGCAGTGTGTTACGAGTTCCAACGAAGGAAGGATGGTCTACTACCACCGTGAGGCTCCAACAGGTGGATACAGGGACGTGAACAGAAAACCAAGACGACAGACTACAAGTCCATTGTAATGATGATACGGACAATGAAGAAATAGTCCATCGTGATTTTCTGAAGTAAAAAATAAACTAAAAACAGGAATTGTGTAACAGGGCGGCGTGACTCACCGAGCAGACTTGAGCTGCACCTCCTCGTCCTCCTCGTGGGGGTTGTACTCGGGAGGCTGGCGGTGCTTGGAGGCCAGGAAGTTGAACATGTCAAACACAGACCTCCTGCGGCGAAGGCAGACGGAGCAGACACACAGGTCAGATGGCGCAAGAAAACACAACTCAATGACGCAGACTCTCTTAACCCTAGGAAGGACCTCTCCCAAATAGTGACTTGAGATCTGTTAAGGAAGATGCAGTTATCCGCTCCAAAACATCCGTTAAGAGAGCCAGCGTACAAACGGCTCACTACATATTAATTGCTGAAGTAGAATGCATAGATCTGAATTTCTTCAACAATCAAACGAAAACTAAGAGACCTGGGTCCAGCTACATAAAAAATACACTTTAGAAGTGCATCCTTCCTGAACTAATCAATGATTCGACATGATTCATCAGGTGAACGCAAGGTCTCTGCCACATGGTCTTCACCTGTCCAGTCATGACTCAGTGATGACTTTAAGGAAAGGATGACGGCAGGATGCACATGGACGCTGGTCCAGGCAGGAGAAGGGACCTCGTTATAATAATACATAGAAGAAAAGACGGTACATTTGTCTGGATACTAATCCAATCCTATGCCTTTAAGTGTTGGAAGAGGGCTGTACCTGTGGTGGAGCTCGGCGCGGGCCGAGCCGTGGGGGTTGATCGGGGGCTTGTCGGCCTCCTCGGGCTTGTGGAAGCGGAAGCGGTAGCTGCGACAGTGCCTGGAACCATACAGCTGCTCCAGCAGGAACACCACAGCATCGTGGAGGACCCCCAGCATCCGCAGACCGTTCACTCCTGAGAGGAAAAAAAAAAAAAGATTGAGAGAAAGAATGATAGACAGAACAAAGGAAGGAGTCGAGGGGTACAGAGGGGAAAAAAAAGTTTGATGAGTGACCGTTTCATTCTTCAAAAGAAATGAACCGGCACAAACAAAATAAAATCTGATAAGTGGTACTTTACCTTCAAAGGAGAGCTCTTTGAGTCTGGCGTTGGAGCGGGCCTCCTGGACTTTATCTGTCAGGGATTTCCAGGCCTCTGTGGGTCAGAGGGAGAAGACAGGTCAGCTTAGTATCTCATAACAGTGTTAGTATTAAAGTACACATTTAGTTCTTAATCTGTACGAGGATTTGGAAATTAGAGACCTTGACTGTTACACATTCACTTCAATAACTTTAGAGCTATTTTCTACCATTGAGCGTCATAACCATGCTGCATGGAAACACAGAGCATACGGTCAGGACTTCGGATACCTTCGATACTCTCGCAGCGGATCTGGAAGCCATCGTCGCTGCAGATCTCAAAGATGAGTCCCTTCTTGGGCTTGCTGTCCATAGAAGAGTCCCTGCGGCAACCCTCCTGGTCAGGGGTGGCCACCAGTAGAGAGCCAGCGGTGGTCTCGCCTTTCTCCTCAGGGAACTCACTGGTTTTACTGGTTAGAGCAGGAGAAACATTACCCATTGGACATATTAATAGTATAGAAAAATGGAAATGGGTGACAAGCTTGCATTACTTACCTTTTGCAGGTGCCCCTGTCTCTGGGCTTGCCTGTGTCCATGGACTCGGGAGAGACTGGCTCTCTAGAGCTGCAGTGGTAGAGGGAATTCAAATATGGATATGTTGCAGGTGGAAACCATAGTATCATAACACACGTTTAGTGAACTCAGTATAGTCCTAGTTGATTATTTCATGAGTTATCTTTTATGTGAGAATCTTACCCAGGAGTGGAAGGTGCCCGGTCTCCCTGCGTCTCCCGAGGAGGCTCTGTCTGCCAACCCTTGTGTTTCTTCCCGCTGGCCTTGTCTGGACTCTGCCTCGTCCGCTTGGCTTTCTGCTTCCCTTTCCCAGAGCCCGTAAATGCCGTTGCTGCAGAGCTACACTTCAGCTCTTGTTTCTGCTCTGATGAGGGCCTGGATATAGGCATGGCGCTTGAGCTTTGAGAGCGGGAACTCTGGGAGAACACTCCAACCGGATGTCCCTTGCCGGAGTCTTGTGAGACCGGGCTGGGGGCCAGAGCCACAGGTTGTCCACTAGCATTTGGCGGGTGTTGCTGCCGCTGGAAAGTGCCGCTTTCCGGGTCCACCTGTTGGCTGACGGACATGCTGATGGTCTGATGGGAGGGAATCACGCAGATGCTGCTGGCGATGGAGGTCTGGGCAGGGCTGCACAGCTGAGACATCAAAGGTGCTCCAGACTGGAGGAGCATCTGTTGCTCCGGAAGGCCCAGGTTGTGCGGGGTGGCTTTGAAGAGGAGGCTGCTGATGGGTCCCGTGATTTCAGCGGAGCTGAGCACCGGGGTGCTGAGAGAGACAGAGCCTGGCGCAATGAGGCCTCCGGGCCCACTGGGCTGAGCCATGGACACCATGTTCAGCACTGCTGACTGGTTGGGGTTGAGCCCTGAGATAGTGCAGGGCAGCAGGTGGGTGGAAGAGTCGTGGCCCAGGATGCCAGGCTGCCCACTGGGAAGAGGCCTCCTCTGCTGGATGGGCTCAAAGTACATGACTCCCGATTTGGGTCTCTTGATAATGTTGGGGACATTGCGGTGAGAAGTGGTGGCGGCCGTGGTCAGGGTGCCCAGCTCGACCAGTCCGGACTGGGCTATATGTGGCGAGGACAGGTTGATCAGAGTCATGTTGGGTCTCACCTCAGACGGGGCCAGGGTGGGCTGGCTCCTGGAGCGGGCTAGTTTCTTGGTCTTCCGCGGCTGGAGACGGGAAATGGGTCGCTTCTTGCCGTGTCCAGACGCGAGCACTGCCGAGGACGTGGAGATGGAGGCAGCGCTGGACACGATGGTCACGTTGGGGGCCAGGTCGTGCCTCCGTCCGGCCTCGGTCACCAGGATCTGGGGCTCATGGGAGGGCACCCCGATCAGGAGGCCGGAGGGGGTGCTGGGAATGCCAGGCTGGAAGCCCGCCTGGGTGGTGCCGGTGAAAGTATGGATCTGAGGGTGATGGGACATGGTGCCCAACACTTTACCCCCAGCAGGAAAGATGGGCTGGGAGGTGGTTATCCCAGTGGTGAGCCCTGTGGTTAGAGTCATGGTATCCATCACTCCTGTTGCGCTGACCGATGGCCTGATCTGGATCTTCTGAGTGACACCATTGGGGAGAGTCTGTAGGACGTAGAGGGGTTGCAGATGCTGGTTGACCACTATGAGTTTTTCCGGGCCTGGTTTTAAATGAGAGGTGGTCTGGACAGCCATGCTGGCCACCTGGGAGGGTCCGGGGCTGACTGAAGATGCAGCAGTGATGTACTTCTGTCCCTGGAGAGGCAGGGTGGGGGAGCTGGGTAGGACTGGGGTCCCAGAGCTCCTGGTCAGATCCTGGTTATCTGCTTCGACCACCTGGCCCAGGGAGGGACTAGTGATATGCTCAAACTGCTCCGGGGTCATGTGGCCTTCTCTTACCTGAGATTCTCGGCTACCTCCACTTCCTTCCTGCTGGCTCTCAGGGGACACACCGGCCCCTCCTCTCTGCTGCTTGTCCTCGCCTCCTTTCTCTGCGATGGCATCGTCAGAGGCTGCCAGGGACAGTATGGTGCGTTCTGAGCCCTCTGAGATGAGGCCGCCATGGTTCTGGTTGTTGACCGTGGGGCTGCGAGTGGTCAGGACAGAGAGGTCAGAGGGCAGCTCCAGAGGCAGACCATATGGCTCTTCGACCGAGATGGACGTGCTCACCCCACTCTCCGCGGGCTCAGCACTGGCCAGCGGCCGAGGGAAGTCCTCGAAGAGGATGTCTTTGCGGCGGTTGACGCCCACCCCATAGCCCTCGTCCAGGGAGAGGAGCTCGGAGGAGGAGGCCTCAGGCTGCTGCCCGAGGGCCTGCATGGAGGGCGTGTTGAGGACAAACTCCATGATGTCCGATGGCAGGATGTTGCCGCAGTCGTCACTGTTGTTGTTGTCCGAGTCTGACTTGAGCAGGTCAGTGCTAAGTGAGAGCTGGGTCTCCAGAGGGTCCTGTCTCTGGGACGACTTCACCCCACCCAGAGGGAGAGAGCTGTCCTTCTGGCTCTTCCTGCCTTCTCGGCTGTTGTTGCTACTGCTACCGCTGCTCCCACCCCCTCCGCTGCTGTTGTCCGCCTCCTTCCCAGAGTCGTTCTCCAGCTTCTCCATGTGCCTCTCTCTGCCCTTCCTCTTTCCTGTGCTCTTGTGGGAAGAGGACGCTGCGGTGGCCGTGGTGGTGGTGTTGGTGGTGCTCGCGCTGGCGTCACTCTCTGAGCTGTCATCAATGCCGTCCAGCTGGCCAATCTGCTGGTGGCTCAGGAGGCTCCGGGTGGGAACTCCATCCACAGCAGCAACGACCCTCTCCTCCTCCTCATCATCCTTCAGGAAGCGCTGCAGCTGAGAGCCCCTCCCCAGGCACTGGTCAATCCCCTCGATTGAGGGCATCACAGGGCCGGGGTTGATGATGGTGCGGGTGAAGTTGTAATAGTATGGATCCTTGTTGGAACACTGGCTGAATCCCCCTTCCTCTTCTTCTCCGCTGTCCCCTGAGGAGGAGTTACTCCTATCGTCTGCCCCGTCCACTTGGCCTTCGGCCGAGCGCCTACTGCCCCCGGCCTTCCTCTTCCCAGGCCCGTCCCCGCTGCTGCTGTAGAAAGGGATATCCTCCTCTCCATAGGAGCGCACCCCGTAGAAAGGAGTCAGGCCGAAGAACATGTTGGAGCGGGCCCTGGCGCTGCGCCTTGGGTAACGTCGCTTGGCCGAGCCCGAGCAGTCACTGTCGTCCTCGTGGCGTTTGTCCCCGTCGCCGCCTTCCTCCTCCAGCAAGGCGTGGTCATCCCTGTCGCTGGTCCCCTCGTCCTTGGTGCAGTGAGCCAGGAGGCGCTTCTCCTCGCGGTCCTCCGGGTGCAGTGGCGGGCTGGTCGACTCTGAGCTCTCCGAGCAGGCCGACGGGGAGAAGAGCACGGAGCAGGAAGACCTGCGGTGGGGGGGTCCCTCCAGGCCCACTGGACAGATGGAAGTGGTGGTGCAGGAGTCAGAGGAAGTGCTCACGGTGTTAGTCCCGTTCGGGTCGGTCTTCAGCGGCGTCAGGGACGCCTTGACTATAGCCCGCTTTTTGTCTCTAGCAGCCGCGACTTCGTTGGCTGTTACTCTTGCTTGAACCTGTGAAGCCCTCATGCTTCTCTCCGAGGCTAACCTGGGCTGCTTGATGGCCTCTAGGCTGGAGCTGTTCTTCTCAGGACTGGAGAATCTCTCCCTGCTCTTTGAAGATCGTCCTCTTCCCTGATTCTCCAGCTTTTCCACCTCCTGCTTGCCAATGGCTTTGGTGTTGTTGCTGAGGGTTGCAGCCTTGCTGTTGCAGTTCTGAGAGGTCGGGGTTGGAGAGTTAGTGGTTCCACCAGTGTCCTTAGAATTGTTGTTGTTGAGCGTGGGGTTCTTGTTGCTGTTCTGAGGGGTCTTCTCCCTCTCTTTAGATGCCTCTCGGCTGTCGATTGTTCGGACTTTGGAGTGCTTGTCTTTGGTGGTGGCGGCCGAGTGGCTGGAGGGAACAGCCGGGGTGGCTTGGGAGCTCCGTTTGATGAAATCATCCTCAGCCCCCGAAGACCACAGGGGCTTCATGGCGGCGGCAGGGGCTGGCCCCGACAGATAGTCCTGGGACTTCCTTCCAACGCTTTTGTGAAACAGGGGCTGGGGAGACCCCAATTTCCCAGAATCTTTAGAGGCTTGCGCCAAGGTCACACTTCCCTCCTTGGCCGGGTTGCTACTACTACCACCACCACCTCTGTCCTTGGACAGGGTCGTGGTGACACAGTGGCGGGAGAGGAGCGTGACGCCAGCCGACAGGTCTGGGACCTTCCCGCCCTGCTTCCCCTTCTCCGCCTGGGATTTGCTGTTGCTGGCCCTTTGGTGCCCTGTCAGGACACCTGTACCTGGTGGTGGGGAGGCCTGGCTCGCTCCTGCCATCCCTGGGGCCATTGGGGAAAGTTTGGGGTTCTCTCCCACAGCCTGCTTGCCAGGCGCACTTTCTTTCCCACCGTCTGTCTTCATCTCAGAGATGCTGTGGTGGTGTCTGTGTTGACCTCCAGGGCTGAGTGAGCTAGTCTCGCGGCTCTGCGTTCGGACTCCGCTGGCGGGCGGCTTCCCCGTATCCCTTAGGCCCAGGTCTCTGGAGGCAGAGGAGACCACAGGGGGTGGGGTGGAAGAAGAGACCAGGGCTAATTGGTTCATGGCGGCAGCCACCCCGGCCCGTGGAGGGGAGACTACCTTCTGTCTGGGCTGGGGGGAGAGGGAAGAGGTGCTGTGGCGCCGGGAGCCGATGCTCCTTAGGCCGGAACTCAGAAGGGGGTCCCCTACCGTCACAATCTCATGGGCCGACTGAAAGGATCCGCCTGCAAAACATGGACATAAACACATTTCACCATACTGCATGTCTCCACGTGTGAATGGGAGTTTACAATGACAGTTTGAGGTAAATGGGGTAAAGAGTTGGAAGATACCTGGGGATGGAAGTGGTCTGGAGCCAGGGGAGCGCTGGCACGGGGGGTAGCTTGGGTGCCTGTTCCGTGTGTAAACTTTAGGAGGATTGGGGCTGGAGGGCAGCAGGGACAGACGGTTGGAGGGCTTCAGAGAGTCAAAAGGGCCGGGCACCGGAGACAGGACTTTATCTGTCAACGAAAGGTTTAATGCAATCAATTCTTCAGAATGCTGCATTTTGGAGGAAGAGCTTGCAAGTAAGCATTTCACTGTACCGTTTGCGCCTGCGGTACCCTGTGCACGTGATAAAATAAACGTATTGAATGCGTTTACACGCCGGCTACGAACTAGACCAAATGCAGTGCCGCAATGAATAATGTAGCGATGCAGCATTCTGGCTCACACACACACCTAAGATGGGCGTAAAAGGGCTGTGGGAGATGGTGCGGTTCTCCTCTGGAAGAGCACTCTTTAGGTCCGGCTCCACCACGGTGGGACGACACACCAGGATCCTGCAGGTGTAGACACACCGCTTCCGGGCGTCTAGAGTGCTCCAGTACACCCTGGAACACCTGTGGTGACAGAAACCAGCAAATTGATCAGTCTTCTGTTGCACTGACCGCTTCACATTAAAAAAGACAGCCGCGGCACTGTGTGTACTTACTGGTAGCCGATGGGGAAGAGTTTGCGCTCGCAATCCGAGAGCTCGGTCAGTATTCCAAGGCAATCGATGGTCATGGAGCCTGCGATGAAAAAAAACAAAAAACAAAAAAAGGTAGAACCCCCAATCCAAGGAGGCCATTCAGAAAAATGTTTGTTGGGCCAGCTAGTGTCTCAAAACTCCGCGAACGCCCCTGGCCGTTTCACTACTTTGGGAAAGCTCTGAAATAGCACAGCTTATTCACCTAACTCAAGGACTTGATGATCAGTTGACCATTTGATAAAATCAGGCGTGCTGCATAGCTCTGGAATAGATCAAATATGATCAGATAACGACTGGGGTTCCCAGGGAGAGGTTACAGACAGAGTAAGCAGAGCCATATGTAGTGTGTATCCCAAACGGCACCCTATCCTCTATATAGTACACTACTTTTGACCAGAGCCCTATGGGTCCTGGTCAAAAGTAATGCCATAAATAGGAAATAGGGTGCCGTTTGGGACTAGTCCATAGAGGTCTCTATACATGGCTGTGGAGGGGGATAATATGAACACACACACCTATCATCATGTGGATGTTCTCCGGCTGAAGACCGGTCAGGAACTTCCTCCGCAGGCTGATCCCCTCCAGGTCCACCAGGATCCTCCGCGTGACCTCGAAGCCAGACTCGGACACCACCTGGGCAAGGAAGTCATGCATTTCAAACAAAGTACCTACAAGTGCGCCCTTCTCCTCACCATGACCTCAGTTTGACCCATGCTGCAGTATGATTTCGATAGATACGGGCTAATTGCATGCATGTTGTTTTTACCTTTTACCAGTAAGCCAGAGCTTTAAAAAAAAATTTTTTTTTAAAAAGACATTGAATCAACATTTTTATCTGTAAAGTTTTGGTATGTTCTAGATGTTTCTTTGTGTGTGATGCTGCAGGTGGGTAAGGGAGGTGGGCTGGAGAAGATAAGGAAGGAGTTCTGCTTTGCATCTCACCTCTCCTTTGATGAGGTCCCGGTGGCGCTGGCAGTAGACCTTCTTGTCCTCCAGGAAGACACAGTGGCGCTGCCGGGCACACATGAAGTGGTAGTTTCTGGTGCAGGAGGTCAAGCAGCAGCCCACTGTTGCGCCGGGACGTTGGCAGTTCTCGCAGCGCTGCCGGGAGGAAAACAAACATCACAGGACACTGCCATTAGACATAGATAGATACTCAACAACACCGACTCCAGGTCATTTGAGTAATAATAAATACGATTTTTTTTAAAGAAAGACACTTTCATATATTTAGTATCAAGAGCTTGCATAATAGAAGACACAATGCAAATGATGCACAGAATCAAGTAATGGCAACATGCGTTTTCAAGTGAAACACACACTACATGACCAAAAGTATGTGGACACCTGCTTGTCAAACCTCTTATTCCAAAATCATGGGCATTAATATGGAGTTGGTCCCCCCTTCACTGCTATACCAGCCTCCACTCTTCTGGGAAGGTTTCCCACTAAATGTTGGAACATTGCTGCGGGGACTTGCTTCCATTTAGCCACAAGAGCAATAGTGAGGTCGGGCACTGATGTTGGGCGATTAGGCCTGGCTCGCAGCCGGTGTTCCAATTCATCCCAAAAAGTGCTTGATGTGGTTGAGTTCAGGGCTCTGTGCAGCCCAGTCATGTTCTCCCAGACCGATCTCAACAAACCATTTCTGTATGGACCTCGCTTGGTGCACAGGGGCATTGTCATGTTGAAACAGGAAAAGGGCCTTCCCAAAAGTTGGAAGCACAGAATCGTCTACAATATCATTGTATGCTGTAGCGTTAAGATCTCCCTTCACCGGACCTAAGGGGCCTAACCATGAACCATTCCTCCACCAAACTTTACAGTTGGCACTATGCATTGGGAAGGTTGCGTTCTCCTGGCATCCGCCAAACCCAGATTTGTGCGTTGGACTGTCAGATGGTGAAGCACGATTCATCACTCCAGAGAACGCATTTCCACTGCTCCAACTGACGAACTGATGAAAGGTGGCATCCTATGACGGTGCCACGTTGAAAGTCACTGAGCTCTTCAGTAAGGCCATTCTACAGCCAATGTTTGTCTATGGGGATTGCATGGCTTTGCTTTCAATTTTACACACCTGTCAGCAACACGTGGCTGAAACAGCCGAATCCACAAATTTTAAGGGGTGTACTAAATTAATATAGACTATACATACAAAAGTAAGAATCTCCATTTACTAAGAATAAACATTGCTTTCGCAAAGTATTCAGACCCCTTGACTTTCCCCCCCCAAAATGTACGATAAAGCGTTATTCTAAAATGTATTAAAAAAAATGTTCCCCCCCCCCAATCTACACACAACACTCCCATTACGACAAAGAAAAAATAGGTTTAGAAATATCACATTTACAAAAGTATTAAGACCCTTACTCAGTACTTTGTTGAAGCACCTTTGGCAGCGATTCCAGCCTCGAGTCTTCTTGAGTATGACGCTACAAGCTTGGCACACCTGTATTTGGGGAGTTAGTACCATTCTAATCTGCAGATCATCTCAAGCTCTGTCAGGTTGGATGGGGAGCATTGAAGCACAGCTATTTTCAGGTCTCTCCAGAGATGTTTGATCGGGTTCAAGTCCGGGCTCCGGCTGGGCCACTCAAGGACATTCAGAGACATGTACCGAAGCTACTCCTGCGTTGTCTTGGCTGTGTACTTAGGCTCATTGTCCTGTTGGAAGGTGTACCTTTGCCCCAGTCTGAGGTCCTGAGCGCTCTGGAGCAGGTTTTCATTAAACATTTAAATGTTTTATTTTATTTAACCTTTATTAAATAAACTAGGCAAGTCAGTTAAGAACAAATTCTTATATACAATGACTGCCTACTCCATCCAAACCCGGACGACACTGGGCCATTTGTGCGCCGCCCTATGGGACTCCCAATCACGGCCGGATGTGATACAGCCTGGATTCGAACCAGGTACTATAGTGATGCCTCTTGCACAGAGTTACAGTTTTTTAGACCGCTGCGCTACTCGGGAGCCCAAAATCCTTCATCAAGGATCTCTACATGTCGCTGTGATCCTGACTAGTCTCCCAGTCCCTGCTGCTGAAAAACATCCCCACAGCACGATACTGCCACCACCATGCGTCACCCTTAGGGATGGGGCCAGGTTTCCTCCAGACGTGACGCTTGGCATTCAGGTCAAAGAGCTCAATCTTGGTTTCATCAGACCAGAGAATCTTGTTTCTCATGGTCTGAGATTCCTTTAGGTGCCCTTTGGCAAACTCCAAGTGGGCTGTCATGTGCCTTTTACTGAGGAGTGGCTTCCGTCTGGCCACTCTACCATAAAGGCCTGATTAGTGGAGTGCTACAGAGATGGTTGTCCTTCTGGAAGGTTCTCCCATCTCCACAAAGGAACTCTGTCAGACTGACCATAGGGTTCTTGGTCCCTTCTCCCCCGATTTTGGCCAGGTGGCCTACTCTGGGAAGAGTCTTGGTGCAAACAGGATGCACCTTAGCTCAATTGAGTCTCATAGCAAAGGGTCTGAATACTTATCTAAATAAGTTCATTTTATAATAAATTTAGCAAAAATCTCTAATAACCTGTTTTCGCTTTGTCATTATGGGGTATTGTGTGTAGATTGCAGGCTGTAAAGTAAAAGAAATACGGAAAAAGCCAAGGGGTCTGAATATTTTCCGAAAGCACTGTACATCTCGTACAAATAGGTATTTTGGTTTATTAGTCTTACCAACTGTTTCCCTCGGATGACGGCCATGTGGACGTTTTTCAGAGAGCCATCATCATCCTCGAACACCTCGGCTGACCACAGGGCACAGTTCACGTGGGTCCACTCGTTCTGCCCGATGTACAGCAGCCTGCCGCCCTCCTGAAACCAGACACAAGCACAAAGAACACGATCAAGAGCTGTACCACGACTAATCGCGACTGCTAAGGTGGTGTTAAGCACAACTTTGACTTACGTTGGTGTTATCATCTCCGTACTTGAGACACAGCACACACTGGCGGTTGTCGCTGACGCCAGGGGGTGGGAGCAGCTCAGGACTGTCTTCACAGCTCAGGTCTGAGAGAGAGAAGAAAGCAAGCCACAAACACATAATTTCCTGCAACTGAAACAGTATCAAAAAGTGTATCATTAAATACTTAGTGTAGGTGTGTAACCTAAATGGCACCATATTCCCTATACAGTATATAGGAAAAGGTGCACTACTTTTGTTCCTAGGTGTTGCCCTATAGTTGTGTTGAGCAGACTCACCGTGGAGCATAGGGGGTGTTTGAGGAAGTAGAGGCCGGGGCGGAGGGGGGGAGTAGGGCTCTCCGGGGGTCTTGGGGCAAGGGGCCGGGATGATCTTCTTCCTAAGGGGCTGCCCGGCGCGGGCGATCTCCTCGCGCTCCTGCCACTGGGCGTAGTTGTGGTCCAGGGAGGGGGGCAGCACGGCGTTGGGGAGGAGGCCACTGCTGCAAGAGAAACAGACAGGTAGAGACTCAGACCCGGTTTGAAACCTTTATAAACGCATCCTTCCACTCTTGAAGTGTTAACATTGAATTGGTGAAAGCAAGTTTTTCCACTGCATTGATTTCACCAATTATGTCAATTTAGATCAGTGAACACAGTAGTTCAAGTACAGCAACAACATATGAACAGGGTCTAACACAGATTGCAATAATTCTCAAACTGTTATACCTCAAAGCAGTGCATTTGGTACATTTTCAAGAGCGCAGACAAACCAAAATGTAAATTATAATCTAACCGCTTATAACCTTCTGAACGACTCACTAAATTGGGTTTACAACTTTAATTAGCAAAAACACAAAAAAGGCCACGGTAGCAGATAATGGACCCCATCAGATATTTATGTAGTTGGTTCTGTTTAGTAACTAATATACAGTGCATTCAGTAAGTATTCAGTTACAGCCTTATTCTAAAACTGATTAAAATAGTTTTTTCCCTTCAGTCTACACACAACAACCCATAAAAAAACACTTAAATATTACAGAAATATTCAGACCCTTCACTCAGTACTTTGTTGAAGTGCCTTTAGTAGCGCTCCACACTGTCCTTTCCCACCTGGACAAAAGGAACACTTATGTGAGAACGCTATTTATTGACAACAGCTCAGCGTTCAACACCGTAGTGCCTTCAAAGCTCCTCACTAAGCTAAGGACCCTGGGACTAAACACCTCCCTCTGCAACTGGATCCTGGAATTCCTGACGGGCCGCCCCCAGGTGGTAAGGGTAGGCAACAACATCTGCCACGCTGATCCTCAACACGGGGGCCCCTCCGGGGTGTGTGCTCAGTCCTCCTGTACTCCGTTAACCCATGACAGCATGGCCAGGCATGACTCCAACACCATAATTAAGTTTGCCGACGACAAACCAGCGGTAGGCCTGATCCCCGAGAACGATGAAACAGCCTATAGGGAGAAGGTCAGAGACCGTGGCCGTGTGGTGCCAGGATAGCAACATCTACCTCCAAGTGATCAAGACAAAGGAGATGATTGTGGACTACAGGAGGAGGAGGACCGGACACGCCCCAATTCCCATCAACAGGGCTGTAGTGGAGCTGGTTGAGAGCTTCAAGTTCCTTGGTGTCCACATCACCAACAAACTATCATGGTCCAAACACACCAAGACAGTCGTGAAGAGGGCACGACAAAGCCTATTCCCCCTCAGGAGACTGAAAAGATTTGGCATGGGTCCTCAGAGCCTCAAAAAGTTCTACAACTGCACCAGAGAGCATCCTGGCTGGTTGCATCACCACCTGGTATGGCAACTGCTCGGACTCTGACCGCAAAGCACTACAGAGGGTAATACGTAGGCCCAGTACATCACTGGGGCCAAGCTTCCTGCCATCCAGGACCTCTATACCAGGCTGTGTCAGAGGAAGGCCCTAAAAATGGTCAAAGACTCCAGCCACCTTAGTCAAAGACTGTTCTCTCTGCTACAGCACGGCAAGCTGTACCGGAGCGTCAAGTCTTAACTTCTACCCGCAAGCCATAAGACTCCTGAACAGCTAACCAAATGGCTACCTGGACTATTTGCATTGTCCCCCCGCCGCCTCTTTTACCACTGCTGCTACTCTCTGGTTCGCTACCTACATATTACCTCGACTAACCTGAGCCCCCGCACATTGACTCTGTACCGGTACCCCCTGTATATAGCCTCACTATTGTTATTTTACTCTTTTTTACTTAACTTGTTTGGGATAGGGGGAAGCATTTTCACTTTTGGATGAATAGCGTGCCCAGAGTGAACTGCCTCCTTCTCAGTCCCAGATGCTAATATATGCATATTATTTTTAGTATTGGATAGAAAACACTCTGAGGTTTCTAAAACTGCTTGAATGATGTCTGAGTATAACAGAACTCATATGGCAGGCAAAACCCTGAGAAAGAATCCAAACAGGAAGTGGGAAATCTGAGGTTTGTAGTTTTTGAACTCACCCCTATCGAATACACAGTGGGATATGGGTTAATTTTCACTTCCTAAGGCTTCCACTAGATGTCAACCGTCTTTAGAACGTTGTTTCAGGCTGCTCATGTGAAGGGGGGCCGGATGGGAGCTGTTTGACTAAGGGGTCTTTCTACAGCCTCGTTCTCAGTCACGCGCTTTCACTTGAGGTAGCTCTCGTTCCATTGGTTTTCTACAGACAATGGAATTCTCCGGTTGGAACATTATTGAACTTTTATGATAAAAACATCCTAAAGATTGATTCTATACTTAGTTTGACAAGTTTCTTCAACCTGTAATATAACTTTTTGAACGTTTCGTCCGAATGGACCAGATCGCGCTTTTGGATTTGTTTACCAAACGCCCTAACAAAAGAAGCTATTGGACATAAATTATGGACATTATCAAACAAAACAAGCATTTATTGTGGAACTGCGATTCCTGGGAGTGCATTCTGATGAAGATCATCAAAGGTAAGTGAATATTTATAATGCTATTTATGAATAATGTTGACTACCCAACATGGCGGATATTTCTCTGGCTGGTTTGGGCTCTGAGCGCCGTTCTCAGATTTAAAAAAAATAAAAAATAAATAAAAAAAGACGGAAAAAGCATAATCTGACACAGCGGTTGCATTAAGGAGAAGTGTATCTAAAGTTCCATGTATAACACATGTATTTTCATCAACATTTATTATGAGTATTTCTGTGAATTCATGTGGCTCTCTGCAATATCACTGCATGTTTTGCAACTACTGAACGTAACACGCCAATGTAAAATAAGATTTTTGGATATAAATATATGTATTGTGTAACATTAAGTCCTATGAGTGTCATCTGATGAAGATAGTGATTAGTGATTAGTTAGTGATTAATTTTATCTCTATTTGTGCTTTTTGTGACTCCTCTCTTTGGCGGGAAAAATGGCTCGGTTTTTCTGTGACTTGGTGGTGACCTAACATAATCGTTTGTGAAGCTTTCGCTGTAAAGCATTTTTGAAATCAGACACTGTGGCTGGATTAACAAGAATTGTAATCTTTAAAATGGTGCCTAATACTTGTATGTTTGAGAAATTTGATTAATGAGATTTGTATTTGGCGCCCTGCTATTTCATTGGCTGTTCGCGAGGGGTTCCGCTAGCGGAACTTCTTTTTCTTAAAACTGCATTGTTGGTTAAGTAAGCATTTCATTCTAAGGTTGTTGTATTCAGCGCAGATAAAATACAATTTGATTCGATTTGATCCCTCGCCTAATTGGAGTAAACTAATGGACAACACTTAGGCTTCTACTTCCAGCTTATACATATTATATACATTTTACAGATGCAGTACCATTTACAATAGTTATGTTGTGTTCGATTTTAGTCCCATCCTTTTTTCAACTGTGCTGTTTCACAAAAGTTCTGAACCTTTCTATTCTCATAGATTCTACATTTTGTAAAATAAAGCAACATTTTTGATAAGAGTATTATTCATCGATTGACTGACTTAATTACCCAGCAGTGCTTTTTGCAGTTAGTTCCAGGTAAACATTGCAATTCTTCAGCCATTCCTGGACCTGCGACCAAAAAGAAGCTACATACAGACAGTACCAAAACAAATGACCTAATGATTCAGTCTCATCATAGAAAAATCTGCAGATCTGGGAAGGTTATATCCCATTTATCATTACTGCAAGAATTTTGTATAATAATTCAATTTGAAAAATTAAGTTTTGAATCCAGCATTGTTTTGTGTATCAGTTCATAAACCATGTGCCATGGAATCGGTACATCGAAAATCTCTTAAAGGCTTCTGCAACCTGTATGGAGCAGCTGTCAATTTTTGGGTCCTTAAATGAAACTGGTACACTTTATTTATCACCATTTTCTTTAGCCAATTTTTGCCTTTAATGCAGGGCTGACAGACAAGTTCCTTACTTTCTCCCCCTTCCACTTGGCTCTTCCATTTTTGCGGTCATGCTGGAATTAGTTGGTTGTAATAAGCTAGCTCTTTCACTTACACGGTGAATCCTTGAATAATGCTCTCTCTGCTGGCTGTTGTAATACTTTATAAGCCACGTTGTTGGTAGGGACAGCATCCACTTTCAAAAGCAATGCTTCGCTGAAGCCCCCCTTCCATCGTTGTGCCCCGCAGATTGACGAGTAGACGCCCAATTTGTACGCCTCATTCTTACAAACGTATCGCACTTTTGCCAAAGTGTTTAATTTGCGTTGCTATAGAGGCACACTGGCACTTGATTTTTATTTAAGATGGCCAAGCTTTGTGTGGTAGGGTGCAGCAATACTTCCTATGCAATTGCTAGCTAGCTCCATACTACTAAGCCACAACTTGTTTCGTAAATAATTTTTATATTATTTACGTATATGAAGGGTGAGCATGGCTTTTTGATTCCTCACTGTGCAATGCTGACCACGGGGCTTTGTCGGATTGTTTTCCGTAGTTAGAGCTGATTTGGAGGAAACCTCAAACCAAACTTCTAGAACAATATTACAGTATTATAAAAATCAAGATACGTTTTTGATTTGGGAATGTTCTCTTAGGGGTGTTCCAAGTTACTATATGCGTTTCTGGCATTGAGAAATAGCTGCTACACGCACTTTAAATATTTCAATCAACAAATGGGGTTGACAGGCAGGACTAAAATCGGCGCTGCTAAAACCGCAGGGCGACCACAGAGGAGTGATCAAAGCTCATTATGTCAAAAGGGACACGGGCTGGCCCCCCTTCTCACAATGGAAGCGGGAGCATGCACAATTCATGATCTATGGCAAGAAGAGATCTAAACATTCAGATGGGACTTGGCTCCTCGAGCGGGTCTGTCAGTGTTTACACAGATACATAGAGGCCTACAACGCATGAGAGGATCAGAGAGTACATTGAAAAGTTAAGTTCACTTAAGATATAAGCTATATCTTGAGTCATAATCTACTGTAACAATAATTCAGTTTGTCATTTCAATATGAATCATTAATGCGACAGGCAGCATGTGTACCAATCTATTAGTCTCTTGTGTAATCTCATTGATATGTTGCTGTTAACACTCACTTGGGGGAGAATTTGTGCGTTTCCCAGAATCTGGACTCCTTGACTTTGAACCAAGGGAATACGCGCTCCATTTGCTGCAACAGAGACGGGGAAAATAGACGTTAAAGGCCCACTGCAGTCAAAAACCTGAGTTGCATGTGTTGTATATACATTTCTACACTATGAGGTTGTAGTAATACTGTGAAAATTATGAAAATGCCCTTTTAGTGTAAGAGCGGTTTGAAAAGACCACCTGACATGTCAGCCTGTTTTGGTGGGATGGAGTTTTGGCCTTCCATGGTGACGTCGCCATGCGGTAAATTAGTTCATAGACCAATAAGAGTTCCAAACCTCTCTGCCAATAACAGCTCATTTTCAGTTTTCCCTTCCCCACTCAGACCGCTGACATTCCTAGCCAAATTCTTGCTTAAGAAATTGCCCTTGGCTAAGAAGCTTTTTCTGTTTCTTTTTTTTTACCATTTTAATTGAAAAACACAGTAAGGTACTTAAATTGTTACACAGATATGATTTGATATGGAGATAAAAACAGATACATTGGGCCCTTAAAAAAAAGGTACAGTCTGGGACGCCCTAAATAGTGCACTACTTTTGACGAGAGCCCCATTGCTCCTGGTCAAAAGTATTACCCTACCATTTGAGAAGCAGCCCGTCTACCAGTGGAGTCAAATCAGGGTGAATACTAGCGTACTGAACAAAAATATAAATGGAACATGTAAAGTGTTGGTCCCATGTTTCATGAGCTGAAATTAAAAAGATCCCAGAAATATTCCATATGCACAAAAAGCTTAATTCTCTCAAATTGTGCACAAATTTGTTTATATCCCTGTTAATGAGCATCTAATTTTCCAAGATAATCCATCTACCTGACAGGTGTGGCATATCAAGAAGCTGATTAAAGAGCATGATCATTACACAGGTGCACCTTGTGCTTGGGGACAATAAAAAAGGCCATTCTAAAATGTGCAATTGTGTCACAACACAATGCCACAGATGTCTCAAGTTGAGGGAGTGCGCAATCGGCATGCCAACTGCAGGAATGTCCACCAGAGCCGTTGCCAGAGAATGGAATGTTTCTCTACCGACTCAAACGTCGTTTAGAAAATTTGGCAGTACATCCAACCGGCCTCACAACCGCAGAGCAGGTGTATGGCGTCATGTGGTCGAGCGGTTTGCTGATGTCAGCGTTGTGAACAGAGTGCCTCATGGTGGCGGTGAGGTTATGGTAAGAGCAGGCATAAACTACGGACAACGAACACAATTGCGTTTTATCGATGGCAATTTGAATGCACAGAGATACCGTGGCCCATTGTCGTGCCACAATCAACAGCCTGATCAACTCTGTGAAGGAGATGTGTCGCACTGCATGAGGCAAATGGTGGTCACACCATATACTGACTGGTTTTCTGATCCAAGCCCTAACTTAATTTTCTTTTCTTTTTTTAAGTATCTCTGACCAACAGATGCATATCTGTATTCCCAGTTATGTGAAATGTATAGATTAGGGCCTAATGAATTTATTTAAATTGACTGATTTCCTTAGGGGTTAAATAAAGGTTCAATAAAAACACAAATCTAAAAATGAACTAACTCAGTAAAATCTTAAATTGTTGCGTTTATATATTTCTTCAGCATACTACTGAAGCGGAGGCTGAGCGAGCTCTCTGTAGGTTCATTCCCGTTGGATCTCCTCACCCGGATAAAGAAGGACTTGACCATGCTATTGGCTTTCCTGTTCTCTGGCTGCCCGCCGTCTGAGTTGATGGCCATCTGGATGATCTTCACTACGTCGTCACTGAACTCAAGCTGAAAGAGAGAAGAGAGAAAACACCACACTGAGTGAGTGACACACTGCCCTCCATCTCATCCCTCTCTCTGACCGTGAACTGCGTTTGAACTCGGAGCGAAGAGAGCTCCCCCGGGGATGAGCATTCATGCCACTACTCAGGTGTCTGTGGATGATGTGGCTCTGCACTCACACAAACATAGCTCCTGTTCTCACACAATGCTGGGTGGATGCTGATAGGATGAAAGGATTGAAATGGACTGAGACAACAGTCTGCAAATATAAAAACAAATGCTTTTGCGGGGCAGTTGATTGAATGCGTTTTCAAAGTGCAAGGTTGTGAGATCACATGAGTGGAATGTGATTTTAGACTCACCACAGACTTGTAGCGCCCGGTGGCCAACTTCTTCTCCACCGACTCCAGGTCGAGGGGGGAGTCGTTGGGGGGCTTGACCTCGGTCAGGACCGGGGGGTCGGGCCCCTCGGGGGAGCGACGTGTGGGTAAACTCTCCTCCGTCTCGGGATTCAACTCAGGCGGCTTCATCACAGCCTAAAGAGAGCGAGAGATGGAGATATAGCGGGGAGGGGGGGGAGACAGTCAAATTACAAAACACATCTGATCCATTTGCTCTCCTAACATGTCACAGACATACAAAGAAAATATGTACAGTGGCAAGACAAAGTATGTGAACCCTTTACAATGATCTGGATTTCTGCATAAATTGGGTCATAAAATTTGATCTGATCGTCATCTAAGTCACAACAATAGACAGTCTGCTTAAACTAAAAACACACAAATTATTTAATTTTTCTTGTCTATATTGATTCTACATCATTTAAACATTCACAGTGTAGGTTGGGAAAAGCATGTGAACCCCCTAGGCTAATGACATCTCCAAAAGCTGATTGGAGTCAGCTAACCTGGAGTCCAATCCTTGAGCCGAGATCGGAGATGTTGGTTAGAGCTGCCCTGCCCTATAAAAACAAAAAAACACAACATTTAAGTTTGCTATGCACAAGAAGCATTGCCTGATGTGAACCATGTCTCAAACAAAAGATCTCAGAAGACCAAAGATTAAGAATTGTGGACTTGCATAAAGCTGGAAAGGGTTACAAAAGTTACTATAAAAGCCTTGATGTTCATCAGTCCACGGTAAGACAAATTGTCTATAAATGGAGAAAGTTCAGCACTGTTGCTACTCTACCTAGGAGTGGCCATCCTGCAAAGATGACTGCAAGAGCACAGCGCAGAATGCTCAATGAGATTAAGAAGAATCCTAGAGTGTCAGCTAAAGACTTACAGAAATCTCTGGAACATGCTAAAATCTCTGTTGACGAGTCTACGTTACGTAAAACACTATACAAGAATGGTGTTCATGGGAGGACACCACGGAAGAAGCCACTGCTGTCCAAAAAAACATTGCTGCACGTCTGAAGTTCGCAAAGAGAATCTGGCAAAATATTCTGTGGACAGATGAAACTAAAGTTGAGTTGTTTGGAAGGAAAACACACTGTGTGGAGAAAAAGGCACAGCAACATCAAAACCTCATCCCAACTGTAAACTATGGTGGAGGGTGCATCATGGTTTGGGGCTGCTTTGCTGCCTCACCTTGCCATCATCGACAAAAAATGAATTCCAAAGTTTATCAAGACATTTTGCAGGAGAATGTAAGGCTATCTGTCCTCCAATTGAAGCTCAACAGAAGTTGGGTGATGCAACAGGACAATGACCCAAAACACAGAAGTAAATCAACAACAGAATAAAATACGACTCCTGGAGTGGCCCAGTCAGAGTCCTGACCTCAACCTGATTGAGAAGATGTGGCATGACCTCAAGAGAGAGGTTCACACCAGACATCCCAAGAATATTTCTGAACTGAAGCAGTTTTGTAAAGAGGAATAGTCCAAAATACCTCCTGACTGTTGTGCAGGTCTGATCCGCAACTACAGAAAACGTTTGGTTGAGGTTATTGCTGCCAAAGGAGGGTCAACCAGTTATTAAATCCAAGGGTTCACATACTTTTTCCACCCTGCACTGTGAATGTTTACACGGTGTGTTCAATAAAGACATGAAAACGTATAATTGTTTGTGTTCATTGTTTAAGCAGACTGTATTTGTCTATTGTGGTGACTGAAAATGTATGGCCAATTTATGCAGAAGTCCAGGTAATTCCAAAGGGTTGACATACTTTTTGCCACAGTTTAATCTGTTGGGCCAGGTGTTTTTCCTGGTCATGTGACCAAACTCTAGGCCCTAGTTATAGCCAACAATCCAGGGCCCAGAGTTTTTCCTGACCCTGTCACATCAGCAGGAAAAAGTTGGCCAGGTTACACCCCACAACCAGAGCTTTAAGTCTTTCCCTGGTGAAGTTACATGGTCAGGAAAAACTCCTGGCCCAAAACATGCAACCCGATATCCCCTTCTCTCCTCACCTGTCTGTAGCGGAGCAGGTGCGTAGAGGTGCGGGAGTTGAGCAGTGCGGTGAGGACCTGGCGCACCAAGCCCTGCAGCTCCTTCTCCAAGGCCGTCCTCCACTCGGCCGGCTGGCGCTTCGTACAGTTTGTGCAGGTGTAGGCCACGCTCTCTGGCAGATTGGACAGCAGCTCGTACATCTCGTCTGGTAGTGGGAGACAAGGGAGCAGAGAGGGAGGTTAACTTTTTACACTCATTTATCAGTTGGTTGGTCAATTCTCCGTATCAAAAGTGTTGACAACAGATCCATGCCGAGTATATGACTACGGAAAGGCATTTTACAAGTGTTTTTGGGCATATCAACAGAAGTTGAAATTGATATCAACACATTTAAATATAATACCCCTAAGTAGTGAACATATAGCAGCCAAAAGGAGAACGGTGCCGAGTTCAAATCTGTATCACATCATAACGGGAGAGGTGTTGAAAAACAGACAGACTGAAAGATGGCATTGTTTCCCGTGAGTCGAGGTGTGAAACAAGAGCGCCCGCTAACCTGTGAGGTTCTCACACTTGGAGTGGACCCAGTGGTCGCACCTCCCACACTGCATCATCTTGCTGTCGTAGTCGTCTTCGTCATAGCACTTATCGCAAAGGGGGCAGAAGTTACCTGGGAAACACAAGTCGTTGGGTCATAGAAAAATAATCTCTCCCCAGACCCTACTCAACCCTTCTCATAGTACTGAGGAGACAGATGCCAGGGTCATGTTCTTTAGGGACAAAACTGACTGAAACCAGAAGGGACTACCTGGACTTTGCCAACTAGAAACATTGTTTTCTGTAGCAAAACATTTTATATATCGGTGTGCCCCCTAATGAATGCTTTTGACATTTTCCTTAGTCAATTACAGATGTAGACAGTGAGACAATAGCCCGAGTACTGTAGAGCTACATCATTCTACATTACTTGAGACCAGAGGTCTCAATTTGGTCACGTGTGACAAAATATTTGCTGTGCGACCATGTTTTACTTTGGGAGTACTGTGTGACTTATTGTTATCTCCCAGAAAAATAGTCCATGTATCGTTGTTTCCAAGTGCCCTAGAGAAACTAGCGAGTGCATATTCGTTAGCGTCATGGTTGCGCCACTACTACAGCGAAAACGGCTTGCCTCTAGCCCAACCAGGTCAAGAGCTGACCCATATTAATGGTGCAACATTTTTAATATTCCTATAGCAGCTCGCCGAGACCGCATTATACATTCATAAACTACGTGTTGGGCAGTTCTAAAAGTACTCACGGGTGGACGTTGTTAACCATTTGTTTACACTTTGTTCAGTCATGTTACCTCATTGACTGGCTAACAACCTGGTTGGTGGCACAGAAAGGAAAAGGGATGGCTTCTTCAGGACGTCAATGATTGACAGATCTCTTGCATGTCGTCATCACAAACCTGATGTTTTGAAGAGACTATGTACCATTTTCAACGTAATGTATCACAATAGGAAAATAGTTATTTTACACAATGTGGAAACCTAATATTCCACAAAAGACTAATTTCTATGACAGGTATTCGTATCAACGTTTAAGCTTTTATAATAAACAAAACGTGTATTTAGAGTGTTACATATTCGTTTCTAGGGCAAAAAAATATGTGCTTCAAAAAGTATCTAGAATTTATATAGGCCCAATACAGGCTGAATCTCTATCAATTGTGTAAAAAAGATTCTGGGTGCTCCTAAATTCCATGTGTTCCTCCTAATTTTAAGTTGGGAGCACCAGAGTCACCAACATAAAATGATTATTTATAGTCCTGCTTGTGACTCACCTTTAGCGAAGAGTTTGGCACAGTCATGACATAGGGAGAAGTCATGTGACCACTGGGCGTCCCAGGCCTTCCCGGGTTTTGTGGCCCCACAACTCTTACAGCGAACACACTTGGTGCAGATCTGGACACAACGAGGACAGAGGGAGAATTCATGACAAATTCATTCAATGACAATTAATGGTTAAACAAAAAAGGCAGGCAGTTAACCCGTCCAAACCTTACCCTAAACTTCTCCAACTTCGATCTCTATGCCTAGCCCTAACCTTTGGGTCTGCTGGCCAGATATACACTAACAAAACAAAACACATTGTACTGCTTGGAGGAGGGAGTAGGAGAAGAATGGCGTGATGCATACCCAGACCCGTTTCTTCTTGGTGGGTCTGGTGGGATGGTTGGGTCCCAGGCACTCGGGGTGATAGCTGTTTCGGCACTTCTCACACTCCAGAAGTTGCTGCTTGGGGAAGAAAAGGTGGAGAGTAGCAAGTTAGCAACCTAACTGCCATCTTGCCTCAGACTTTGTAATTAGACAAACATTGAAGCTCTAAGTACCATTGAAATTTAAATCTCTCTCTACCTCTTTGTGGAAGACATTGAAAAGAGCCAGACATTACAGGGATAATGATATAGCATAGGCTAGACAAGCGGTGGGAAGTTTTCCTCCCAATAGTGCATACCAAAAGGCCTTCATCATGATATTGTTAAGGTACGAGTCCCAAATGACACCGTAGTCAACATTTAGAGCACTCCTTTTGACCTGGTCTGGTCAAAAGTAGTGCACTAAACAGGGAACAATTTGGGACACATACATTGTTATTTGTCTGGATCAAAACCCTGATTAGAATGACAAAGAGGAGTAAACAGCATGATACAGTAACTGGTTCTGTAATGAATATTTTCTGAAAAATCCCCGTGGCATATTGGAAAATCCCCTTCCAATCTGATAACTCAGGAAAATGAGGGCGTGTGTCATTATGAGATTTCAAAAGAATTTGTTTTGCTTTAACTTTGTGGATTAACATGCGTGTGTTTCTTTCCACAAGCAGTAGAAGACACGTCGACTGACGCTACTGGTCTACTTCTAGAAATGACCACAAACAAATACACATTCTCAAAGTCCCAAACCACTAAATAGCCTTCGTTACACACTCAAATCATTCGAAAGGGAGAGCCTTACTTTAGTCTTCTGGTGCTGTAGGCCACAGGTGTGGCAGAAGCGGCAGCGGCGGCAACACCAGTTCTCCCACTGCTCCTCCAGAGGGCGCTCAGTCTCCCCCAAGCAGAAGAGATGGAAGGGCTCGCAGCACACCTGGCAGAAGACAAACTGGAGGGGAAGGAGAGGGAGGGAGGCGTGCCGGTGCAGTACACAGTCAGCGGGGAGTTTTCAGTCGGATCAAATTAATAGAAATGGGTACTAAAGTGGGATATGTGGATATAAAAGGCTGTGTGTGAGAGAGGTATTATTCAGACACTTTGAACTGCCTGAAGACTACCACTAAGGGTCTAAACCATGTGATCTGTGTGCTAGCTGAGTGTTTGTTGCTGTATACTATACAGTATACTAGGGTATTTAGATATTCTGACGGTATGATTATCAATACCCTCACGGGGGCGTTCTACACCACTGCTTATAACTAACAATAAGTTAACTATCTAAGATGTGCCAAATAAATTCTATCCAGCTCAGGGCTCCAGGTAGGCATTTGGTTAGCCAACTTGCTAGCTAAGTGGTTAGATGGCAAGATCAAGCTTCTTGGTTACAGCAGAGACAATCAATCCCCTCGTTGCCTAAATTGTTTTGGTAATACCGTATACTGTACAGAAACTGTATGTAAATCTGGATACCGTCCAAACCCATTTGTAGCCTTTAATATGTCATAGTGGGCCCGCTGGTGCTGTCTGGTAGAACCCTGTGATAGACTAGCATCCTGTCCAGGGGGTGTACCACCATGTTATGTTAGATGAGTAGCTCACTTTATTAAATTCTTCTGTTGAAATACAAAGAAGCTCTCCCTTTCCCTCATTTTGAGAGTGGGGCCAGCCGGTCCTCACCTGGGTAGAGAGCTTGCAAGAGGCACCCGTGACTCACCTCGACGTTGCCACTGCTGGCACAGAGGAAGCAGACGACCCGCGGGGTGATTGGCACGGAGGTGAGGAGGCCGAGGCCGCCCATGGCCCACACGTTCTCCACGTCATGGTCCTTCTTAAAATCAACTCTGATTCTGTGCACTCCGTCGCAGGGCACTTTCTGCTTGGCGGTGCCTCCAGTCGAGGGAGTGCTCAGCAAGTTTAAAGTACTGCTCTCAGGTTTGGTGGCCAACGGCTTCTGCTGCTGGGGAGGTAGAGGAGAGGGGTCAGGGATGAAGGCCAAGGGGCATGCATGAGACTTATGGAATATATTTGTATATCACTTTATTGCCCATCCAAAGATGGACATTTATTTGCCTTTGGCATCGCCTTACAAAAACGTCACGTCATAAAAGGGAACTGCAGAATAGGGCTGTGGCGGTCATGGAATTTGGTCAGCCGGTTCTTGTCATGCAAAAGACTGCCGGTCTCACGGTAACTGACCGTTAACAAACAGAAACACATCTAACATTTCCAGGGCTCCACGGATAGGCTACAAGCCACATACAAGCAGCTGATGCACATCTTTGGAACATCAACATTGAAGAAAGTCTAATAAAATCTATTTAAAAATGTACACCATGACAATGAATCCATACATTTTTTTAGGCAGGTCTAAAGAACCATTATGATATGAAGAAAATGTATTTCAGAAGAAGATGAGTTGGCCTACTGTATGTTATCTGGCTACGCACCATGCCATAGGTTGTAAGCTTGTTCATTTAGCAGACAAGATATGCTTATAAGTCCTGTGTCATTATTTTATATGATTGTATAGTAAGAACTATTTAATTGAACTTGGCTGAATAAAATAAAAAGGACATTTTTTCCACTCCAGAGCAAGTGTGCATATGAAGTGGCTGTGTTGAGCGTAAAAGTAATCACTTAAAAACCAGGTCCTATATGCTAGATTTAGAGTTATTTGGCACCTTTAGTTGTGAATGACAGGTTGCACGTGCTGTTCTCTCGTCAAGTGATCACAATTTCAACAATCACACTATTCTCAATTTAATCTTGTCTTTACTAATATGTCAAATTGGTTTTGAATGACCCATTATCAAATGAGCAGGGGAAGACATGTCATCCGTATGTACTCGAAAAGCAAATTTAGGACGCTTTTCTGCCGGTTCTCATACCTACCTACCTGGTCAAAAGTTTTAGAACACCTACTCATTCAAGGGTTTCATTATTTTTACTATTTTCTACATTGTAGAATAATAGTGAAGACATCAAAACTATGAAATAACACATATGGAATCATGTAGTAACCATAAAAGTTAAGTTCATTAGAGTTGCCAGCCTCAGAAATTGCAGCACAAATAAATGCTTCAGAGTTCAAGTAACAGCTACATCTCAACATCAACTGTTCAGAGGAGACTGCGTGAACCAGGCCTTCATGGTTGAATTGCTGAAAAGAAACCACTACTGAAGGATACCAATAAGAAGAGACTTGCTTGGGCCAAGAAACATGAGCAATGGACATTAGACCGGTGGAATATGTCCTTAGGTCTGGAGTCCAAATTTGAGATTTTTGCTTCCAACCTCCATGTCTTTGTGAGATGCAGAGTAGGGGAACGAATGATTTCCGCATGTGTGGTTCCCACCGTGAAGCATGGAGGAGGAGGTGTGATGGTGTGTGGGGGCTTTGCTGATGACACTGTCAGTCATTTATTTAGAATTCAAGGAACACTTAACCAGCATGGCTACCACAGTATTCTGCAGCTAGTAACCAAAAAAAAAAAAAAGAGACTTGAACAAATCAAAATATAAAAGACATTTAACACTTTTTTGGTTACTACATGATTCCATATGTGTTATTTCATAGTTTTGAAATCGTCACTATTATTCTTCTACAACGTAGAAAATAGTAAAAATAAAGAATGAGCAGTTGTGTCCAAACTTTTGACTGGTACTGTGTGTGTGTGTGTGTGTGTGTGTTTTCACTCAGTTTCAATCGGCTGTTGAACTTCATCCTTCAAATTTATATTCCCCAGTGAGGTGAGTTTTAAAAGCATGATACTGTTTTGATGATAAGTGTTTGTGATTTTTGAATGCATTTGCATTGATGTCAAAGTGGTTCGATGGACAATAGAGCCCTGAGTATCAGGCCATTAGCGACCTGATGGTTGTTAGCGAGTTGGGTACTACCAACGCATGTCCTGAGTGCATAAGAGGAGATTACCGTGACTCACATGGAATTTTACTGCTGTCATGACTCATGACTGCCGGTGTGTACAGTCACCGCAACAGCCCTAGTGCAGAACATACCTTCTCTTTTGGTTTGGTGGGTTTAGGTGGTGGGACAGAGCGAGATGCCTGTTTCTTCATTTGTTTCCCTTCGGGTGCTGAGGGGACACAGGTTATAACAGTACCCACATAAGTTACTATCCCATTTAGAGCAAATCAGTGCTTTAGACCGCATCAAGAGAGAAACTTAATTATATTATTTAATAGCATTAACAGTTGCATATACTAACGTGCAAGGGAAAACAGCTATATTCTAGCCATTTCAGCAAGGGGTAATCATAACCATTACAATTGGAGATTTCATGCTATGGCTCCTCCTACCTGTGTCTGTGATGGGCGTGGCTAAGCTCTGCTGCTGGGGCTTCCTCTTGGCTTCTGTGGGCGGAGACTTGGAAGCCCCTGCGCCCTCCTTTTTTGCAGTCCCCTGGGTGGGCTGTGGCCTCTGATGCTGCTGTGGTGGCTGCTGGGGCTGGGGTGTTGGTGGGGAGGGGGAGCTCTGGAGTGAGGAGGACGATGAGGAAGAGAAGGAGGAAGGGGAGGAGGGAGGGGTGGGCTGCTGGGGCTTACGTTCCTTCCTACTAGCAGCACCCGTGGGTGCCGTTGCAGGATGTTTCTGGTCTTGCCCAGGGGCGGTGGTGCAGCTGGGGGCCTGGTCGTTTGGGGGGGTAGGGTTGTCGGCTGGAGGGGACTGCAACTGTGGCGGTGACTGTTTTTGCTTCTCCTCACCTGGCTTCGGGGGAGGGGTTACACTCTTTTTGCGAGGGGGCTCCTCCTTCAAAGGGGGCGGGACCTGTTTGAGACTGGGCTCAGTGCTTGTTGGGCCCTTGACGGGGTGTAATGCCTCCTTTTTTTCAGACAGTTTGTTCTTCTTCTTGTATTTTTTGCCTAAAAATACAAAAATTATAGATTCCCATCAATTACACTGAGAACTGTGAATGACAAAGACATTGTGGCTTTATGCAGACACAGACCTTTCACTTGCTTCTTGAGAAAAATCTTGGAAGGCATCCACTGCAAGTTCTGACACTTTCGGACCCTGCAACAACATACAAGCATACAGTCAGTCACATATTCAAACATTGTGGCGTGAAATGAGTGACTGGGATAATCGCTCAACTCAAGTCAACATAACAAGATTCACAATTTCTCATACTCACTTGCAACACTGCTTCTTGATATTGCGGCCTCCGAACTTGGGCTTGTCCAGGCAGTTGGTGCAGACTCCGCAGTCGTCGGGGACCTGGCAGCCGGGACACTGCCTGCAGCGCCGCGACCGCCGCCCCTTCCTGGGCGCCGCCCCTCCCTCCTGGATGATCTTGGTGTGCCGCATCACTGGCTTGATGGGAGGGGACTGGGGCTCCGCCTCTTCCGAGCCCGCCACTGAAGATTTGTCTGGGGTGGGGACGGGGACATTCGCAGCATAATATGGTGACGAATCAAAAAAGGTCCCAAATGGAAATAGGTAAATCACTCTTGTAATAGGGTGCCAGGCCAGGAACATATGAAACAGAATAAGATACGGCCCTGACCCTCAAACGCCATGACTTCATTGATTTGTTGGAGAAGCATTTGAGTGTGCGAGCGGGTCATACTTCATTACACATTTTCAAAAGGGGGCGTGCCCGTTTAACACGGATCTCACCATCATTCCCCATGGACGACAGGATCTTCTCCCTCTCCTCCCACGGCAAGGCACTGAGAGTGGGCATGTCGTCGGGGAACACGGCCCGGTTGCGGCCCAGGGCCACAGCGGCGCGCCGACACACGTGCTTGATGCGCGGCCCGCGCACCGACGTCTCCGAAGAGTCGCTCTCGTGACTCTGGTGGAGTAAAGCCCAAAAAAATCAATTCTGGGACTGTGTTTAAATATTTGTTAAATTAGTCTCTGAAGGGGCTACTCTAATAGGGTTGTCCCAATACCAGTATCGCGAAACTCTGCAGATTCGTGGAAAGGAAACAAAGCATGAAGCAGATTTACATTTCTTGAGGAAAAGAGTTATATTGCAGACACACAGCCTGTTATCGCAGTCACATTTGTTTATTTTCCAAGCTACAGACTCCCATACAATATTTTACATACAGCAAAGTTTTAAAGGGGCGTAGAGTTCAGTCTGCTTCAAGTTCTTTTTGTTTGGTGGAAAATCAAGCATCACCATACTGGTATCGTGACAGCTCTAATCTGGAAACCATCATTCTCAAGGCTCTCTTACCAGTTGACAGTCCTCTTATTAAGATAAACATATTTTGGGGGGGGGGGGGGGGGGGGGGGGGGTTCTAAAGGAGAATATATTTGTGCACTTCTGTCTGCATAATGCACAAAGTGGTTTGGCAGAATTCCCCTTGAAAAAAACCCTGTCAGGGACATTCCTGCTATCAGGTTTCAGTCTGTGTTCAAAACACTCACAATGCTATTGATGGCAGCAAACACTCTCAGAATCATGTCAGATGATTTCATTGTGGTTGTGAGGACATAGCAATGAAACATATCAAGTACACCAACAGAAATAGCCTAGTCAGCGGAGAAGAGGCTGCGGGGGAGGAAGAGGGGAACTAACCTGAACTTTAGGATGGTCTGGGGATTTCAGCGACTTGCTCTTCTCGATTTTGAACAACTGCGCTTTGGCCTTCTTCAGCAGGCCTGCCACCCGCTTGTCGGCCACAGGCTGCTTCTCGGCGTGCGCCAGCATGGAACCCAAGGATGGGACCGCCGGGGGCTTCTTGCTGCCGGTCTGCCCTGGGGGAAGGCCTGTCTGCTGGGCAGGGGCACATGTTTTCTCCTTCTCCCCAAGCTCAGCCTCTGGCCCCCTCTCCGAAGGACGGGTCTTTTTGGATAGGCGGCCCTTGGTCAAGATAAGGGGAATAGAGGAGTGGACTGCAGCCCTGTCTACAGGTGCTGCCTCTGTACCCGAGTCCACAGGAACAGACTTCTTCCTGCCAGGTGTCTTTTTAGGAGCGAGGGAGGTCAGAGACTCCTCCCCTTCCCTCCCCTCCCCAGCAAACAGGCTGGGTGTCCTATTGGGAGAGGTGTCTGGAGTGGACGCCTTGCCTCTCCTCTCCCAATCTTTTCTGCCCTCCCTTTTGTTCTCTTTCTCACGCTCTCTGCTTTTCTCGGTCTCCCTTTCCTTCTCCTTGACAGGAGCCGAGTCCCGGGAAGCCGAGGCGCTCCTCTCTTTCCCCCCTTTCCCGGCACCGCGGCCCGTCTCCTGGGGGCTGGAAGTGAAGAGAGAGAAGAGTTGGGAAGAGGAGCAAGAAGCGGAGTTTCCACCCGCACCACCACCAAGGCTCCCGGCTGCTCTATGTCCGTCGGAGGAGGAAGGTCCGTGTGTGGAGAGGCCCAGGGGGCCCGGTGAGAAGGTGCTGAAAGGGGCAGGCGTTAAGGCACTAGCGGGCAGAGAGCTGGAGGAATTACTGGTGCTGCTGGCACCAGTGGAGATGGAGCCTGTCAGCACAGACAGTTCAGAGGGACCTTTTCCAGGCGGGGCACCTGGCTGGCTGCTCCGCGTGGTCATGGAGTGTGAGGGGGACCGGGGTTGACCTCGCAGGGGTCCCGGGGTCGTCCTCTTCTTACGTCTCACCGACCGGCCCGACTTGGGGGAGGACTGGAGGGGAGACAGCGATCCCGGGCTGCTCCCCGATGACGACTGCAGGGTGACCGACTCAAAGATGCGCGAGTGCGCCTCGCTGGGAGTGAAGCGCGGGGCACGCAGCAGGGGGCTGCGCTTCTGGAGTGGCGACTCGAAGCGGGACGAGGGGTGCTGCTGCTGGTGGTGGTGGTGGTGATGCAGTGGAGAGAACAGGCGGGTGCCCGCCGCGGTCCCACCGCCTGGCGCAGGGTAACCCACTGGAGCAACCCCCCCGGCACCAGCGCCATGGGGCATTAGACCCACGTCTTGAGCCGTGAGAGGTGGAGGGCGGAAGTTGTCGAAGATAGGCTTGCGGATAAGGCCCTCCTTGGCATACTTAGCGGAGGAGAAGTACTGCTGATCGGTGCGAGACCGAGATGTCCAGCGGAAGGTGGGCTCTCTCAGGATGGACCTGCGCTTGTCCTGCAGGCTGGAGAGCACCAATGACTGGCCCTGGAGAAACGGGTGGGGAAGGATCCAAGGGGAGTGGGGGTGATGCTCCGCTGTGTTGGAGCCTGACTGAGCCTGCTGCGGGGAGCTAAGGAGAGGGGGGGGCGGGGGGGACGAAGACGAGGCGGCGGCGGAGGCAGCCTGTTGAGAGTTGGACATCAAAACTCCCGTGGCCGGGCTGATGATAGCCTTCTTCCCTCCGGTGGCCAGGCTGCCTCTTCCCCTCGCCCCAAGACTGCCCCTGCCCACACCCTGCCCTCTGCGGCCCCTCCGGCCCCGCTCAATCAGAACCCGCTGCTCCGGCTCGGGCTCTGACGGATGCCTGGAGGAGTGCAGCATGTCCCCCTCCCTCTCTCCCTGGGAGGACGGGGAGTGGTCTCGCTCGTCATCATGCTCGTCGTCAGGCTCGGACAGGGCCTGAGTGCCCTCCGAAGCCTGGGAGTCGCACGACGAGTCGTCCAGGCTGGGGCTGCTGGATCGGGACGACTCACCCGACGAGAGCTGGGAGGAGTGCAGGGACACAGCGCTGGAGCCACACGAGGCGACGCTGCTGCTGAAGCGCCCATTGCTGGTGCTGTTGTTGCAGCTGTTGTTGAGCAGGCTGGCCGCCACGGCCGTGGCCCTGCTGGGTGTGACAGTGGGAGGCGGGGGAGGGATGGTGTCGACCGGAGTTGCGGTCACGGCTTTAGCAGCGGCGGCGGTGACTGCAGCTGTGGACGCCCGCATGGGGGAGGAGGCCGAGGCGGGCTGGGGGGCAGCGACGGGGGGCGGGACAGCATCTAACCGTGCCACCTTCATGTGGGGGTGAGAGGCGCCGAAGGTGCCTTCGTCCTCGATGAAGCGCTTTGGGGTTTTGATGATGCGCAGCGAGACGGTGCTCACCACGGGCATGATGAACTGCCTGATGTTCTTCAGCTGCGTTCTCCTCCTCCTCCGGATGCCTGCCTCCATGGCTGCCGCCCCTTGGCCTCCTATGGCAACCACCTCCTTCTCTAACAGTTTCTTTTTCTGCGCACCTTTCTTGGCGCGCTGCAGCAGCTGCTTGGCGATTGAGGCGTCAGTGCGTTTGGAGGGGGGAACGATTCGCACGGGCTTGATGTGGCGAGGGCTGGTTCTCAGGTTCAGTGGCCTGCCCAGCTTGGAGGGAGAGGACGAGGGGAGCGGGCTTGAGGAGCTGTGGACGTCGGGGCTGTCGTCCTCCTCAGTAAAGTGGGACACCCTGAGCTTAGACTGCTGTTGAGGAGTGTGGGGGTCCGTATCTCTGTCCCGGCGGACGCCGAAGGACTTTTGTTTGGTTTCCTCTGAACCAGAGGCCTGGGCAGCAGCAGCCTCGGCTTTGAGGCGCTCGGCAGAGGGAGGCCGTCCTCGTCTGCGCCGGGGCACGCCAGGCACCGGCACACACTTCCTGGCGATGGCCTTGAGTGGGCTCAGTTTGACCTCCCGCAGCCGCTTCAGTTTGGTCACCTTGGACTCGCGGCTCGCTTTGGGAGGCTTGGCCTCTGTGTCGTGCTGCTGCACGGAGCCCAGGGGCGTTCTCTTTGTGGCTTTCCTCTCCTCGTCACGGTCCTTGCGGTGTGCAGTTGTGGAGCTGTGCTCCTGCCCCACCTGCCCGCTGTCATTGTCTGTATGGCTGCCGGCCTGCAAACTCCTCTGGGTGCCAGAGGCCGGAGGACGGCCTCTCCTCTTCTCTCCAGAGCCAGGCGGCCTCCCGGGCAGCCGCTTGGCCTTCTCCACAGGCCACTCCTGGCCCTCGGGTTTCCCCGAGGCAGGCGAGGGGGAAGGGCCGGCGCCTGCGGGCCCTTTCTGTGCAGTCATGGCCCGCGGGGGTCGGCCTCTGGGCTTCTTCTCCTGCGTGGGAGTAACTGGTACAAAACAAACAAAAATAATGGGTTTCAAATAAGTGGGGCTACTTCTACTACTTTTGAGAGAGCAGAGAGATAGATATACACACACACAACTAAAAGTATTTGGACACCTACTTGTCAAACATCTGATTCCAATATCTTGGGCATTATAAGAGGTTCTGCTCAGCGAATTTCTCTATTCAACCTGACAGAGGTTGAGAGGATCTGCAGAGAAGAATGGGAGAAACTCCCCAAATACAGGTGTGCCAAGTTTGTAGCGTCATACCCAAGAAGACTCGGGGCTGTAATCGCTGCCAAAAGGAGCTTCAAAGTACAGAGTAAAGGGTCTGAATACATGTGTAAATGTGGTATTTCAGTTATTATTTTTATGAAATGTGCAAAAATGTCTAAAAACCTGTTTCGCTTCATCATTATGGGGTATTGTGTAAATTCCCAAGGATTTTTTAAAAATATATACATTTTAGAATAAGGCTGTAACGTAAGAAAATTTTGAAAAAGTAAAGGGGTCTTTATATTTTCCGAATGCACTGTGTATACACACACAAAAGTATGTGGACACCGCTTCAAATTAGTGGATTCGGCAACAATGGCTCAGCCACGAAATGGTAGGCCACACAAGCTTACAGAATGGGACTGCCAAGTGCTGAAGCGTGCAAAAATCAACTGTTTTCGGTTGCAACACTCACAAACTGCTTCTGGAAGCAACATCTGCACAAGAACTGTTCGTCGAAAGCTTCATGAAATGGTTTTCCATGGCCGAGCAGCCACACACAAGCCTTAGATCACCATGTGCAATGCAAAGCGTCGGCTGGAGTGGTGTAAAGCTCGCCGCCATTGGACTCTGGAGCAGTGGAAATGCGTTCTCTGGAGTGATGAATCCCACTTCACCATCTGGTAGTCCAACGGACAAATCTGGGTTCGGCGGATGCGAGGAGAACGCTACCTGCCCTAATGTAGACACTGACAGTTGTGGGTGCATTGCATGATATATTGTTGTCTCTACCTTCTTGCCCTTTGTGCTGTTGTCCGTGCCCAATAATGTTTGTACCATGTGCTGTTGTCATGTGTTGCTGCCATGCTGTGTTGTCATCTTAGGTATATTTATGTAGTGTTGTCTCTTGTCGTGATGTGTGTTATGACCTCTATTTTTATTCTAATCCCAGCCCTCGTCCCCGCAGGAAGCCTTTTGGTAGGTCGTCATTGTAAATAAGAATTTGTTCTTAACTGACTTTAAATAAAATAAAAAATAGTGCCAACTGTACAGTTTAGTGGAGGAGGGATATTGGTCTGGGACTGTTTTTCCATGGTTTGGGCTAGGCCCCTAAACGGTACAGCATACAATGACATTCTAGACGATTCTGTGCTTCCAACTTTGTGGCACCAGTTTTGGGAAGGCCCTTTCCTGATTCAGCATGACAATGCCACCGAAAACAAAGCGAAGTCCATACAGAATTTGTTTGTCAAGATCGGTGCGGAAGAACTTGACTGACCTGACCTCAACTCCATCGAACACCTTTGGGATGAATTGGAATGTCAACTGTGAGCCAGGCCTAATCGCACAACATCAGTGCCCGACCTCACTAATGCTCTCGTGACTGAATGGAAGCAAGTCCTTGCAGCAATGTTCCAGCATCTAGCGGAAAGCCTTCCCAGAAGAGTGGCGCAGCAAAGGGAGACCAACTCCATATTAATTCCATTGATTTTGGAATGAGATGTTGGACGAGCAGGCGTCCACATGTTTTTATTTATGTACACTACATGACCAAAAGTACCTCACCTGCCAACGTCCTTGGCTGACTCTGCATTCTTCGGTGTTCACTGACTGTACCAAAGCCTCCAAATGCTCCTTCCTATGGCGGGAAAAGACAAGAAACATGAAATCTGACCAAAATGTTAACACGTTTGCCAAAATACTTCAATAGAATAGCAGCATGATTAATGTGTTGTTGTTTTTTTTAAAGGTCAAAGTGATGAATGAATAAACTGATTCAGAAATCAAAGCCACAATATTTCAGGCCTAGCTGTGCACTTCAGTCATCCCTGTACTGAAATCACCCATAACGAAAATAGAGTTTATTCCCCTTAAAAATGACGGTAGTACAATCTCACTTTCACCGGGCTGCTGACTCCCTCTAGTCAGGTTCCAGTCATTCCGTTTCCCTATGCTTTCCGGATTAGGTGCCTAAACCCGCTGGAGAAGGTTCAGTCAGAACGCTAGACATTCTCAATTTGAAAATGTCCAACTCGGAGCTGAGTAACACAGTAATTCCAAAACCACAAGTCAGTCGAGTATTTTCCTGTTTTAGGTAAATGCTAAGCTGATTAGGACACGCTCAGGAAAAACAGTCTCACCGTCTAAAATATCTGAAAAAGAGGCCAGGGGCAAAAAGCCATGAAGAGCAATTGAAGTAGGGGTCACGTTAGAGTTCAGAAATTGAAATCTTCAAACGCAGACCATAAAATAAAATAAATCTGCATTTTCAACCATTTCACCTGCGTTTTATACTGAAAGCCAAGTATTCAGGGGCGTGCTCAGGTCATCAGGGGAGTGCAAATATACTTTTCCCTTCACAGAAAATACATTAGCGCAAAACATAATTCAGCAGAAAATATCTTCATTTTCATCAGATGACAACAGAAGTGCCACGCTATTTGGCTAGGAGCCACACAAGTAAATTAGCTTACAATAAAAAAGCAAGGTACTTTGTGCAAAAACGATCCATGGCCATGATATTTCTAATGTCTATCATAGAAACAATGTATCCAGCTACATTTTCTGTTTGGCTTGAAGTTAATCTTGCATTTTACCTGAGAAAAGTAGGCTACAGTGAGAAAAGTAGCAGAGAAATGTAGCTACACATCAGTCAGAGCGCAGTCTGCTGATATAATGCCTGTTATTGAATTCCCATCCTGGAGAAGAGCAACTGAAACACAAAATGTGTCTGATGTCGAGCAGAAGTTACAATAAGAAGTAGTGATGCACCGATATGATATTTTTGGCCGATACCGATATCCTATATTGTCCAAACATTAACCGATATTTACAATTTTTGCGGCCTTTTAAGCATTCTAGTACAGTTAAATAGCTAACACACACACACATGGACGCAGCGGTCTAAGGCACTGCATCTCAGTGCAAGAGGCATCACTACAGTCCCTGGTTCGAAACCAGGCTGTATCACATCCGGCAGTGATTGGGAGTCCTATAGGGCGGCGCACAAATTGGCCCAGCGTCATCCGGACCGTCATTGTAAATAAGAATGTGTTAACTGACTTGCCTAGTTAAATAAAAGGTCACACAGGTTACCCAGTAGGTCCCCATTACTAGTAAAACATAACCAAAACGTATTTATTTCACTCACATGCTGTAATGTTGTTGTTGTTCATTTGTTCAGTCGTTTCATTCTCAACTAGGATTTCTATGGAATGCCGGTTGGGTCTTTGTGTGTCAAAAAAGATACTAACACTATTTGACGTGTCAAATAACACATGTTTCAGTAGCTATAGTTAGCTAGCTAACTACATAGCTAGGCGTCATCTAAAATAACCCTCATTTATAAGACAGTTCTTATTTGGTGGTCGGACCCATCTATGTGAAGCTAGCCACAATAAGGATTAGGTAAAATAGTGGAATCTGCGGTTAGCCTTCAAAATAAAAGTATGGCATAATGCTACTATATCTATTCATTTGCATCACTGTCAATTACATACTTTTATTTTTAAGTCAAACCGCAAATTCCACTATTGTACCTAATACTTATTGTGGCTAGATTCACAACACATAACCCGGTCCGGTCAAGCATTACTAGACAGATGAAGCTAGCTGGCTGCTTATAATGTTAGCTTGGGAAACAGGGTTAAGCAGCTGGCTAGCTATTTATTTTCATGAACTAAAGTTCAATTTCAATAGGCGAACAACAAGTGGCAACCTAGCTAATACTTACTCACAAGGATCCCTAAATCATTGCTAAGAATAATGAAAATGACTGCAGGTTCTACTGGTGAATGTTTTCAGGTTGGTTACTTTGGTGCTAGCTAGGTACCAAGCTAAAGCTAGCTACCCCAGCAGTTGCATTCAAACAAATTATGCTTTATTACCAATGCGGTATTGTAAACACCGGCCACGCACAGTGTTTACAATACAGCTTTGACAGTGCTACTATCTTTTTTGACACGCAAAGACCCAAACGGCGTTCCATAGTATGTATGTTGTGAAGCTATTACTGTGTAACTCCGGTAGGGCAACATCTGGAAAAAAATAGCGCACTTGGTAGTGTGTACCGGGTGCTCGACCAGTCGGCGAAAGCCAACATCACCCACGACCGAGAACGGTTGATTGTCAAGGGCAATGAATTCCATTATCTTGGCTTTAATGAATTTCGCCTGAGTTGTCTCGCTGAAAATGTCTTACTCTTTCAAATGACTGCTCGATCCACACAGCAGACATTGTGGGCTAGGTTAGGAGGGCTGTGTTGCACGTGTAGCGCAAATTTACGTGCCGTTATTAGGTCATGTACCTACATTATATAGGTATGCACGGTAGCTTTCACATCGGTTTATAAAACCTGTTCTGGAGACTGGTTTTTGTTCAGAATTTCAGATGACTGACGTGACCAAAGTAAACTGCCTGTTACTCAGGCCCAGAAGCTAGGATATGCATATACTTGGTAGCATTGGATAGAAAACTCTAAAGTTTCTAAAACTGTTAAAATAATGTCTGTGAGTATAACAGAACTGATATGGCAGGCAAAACCAGAGGAAAATGCATCCAGATTTTTTGGGGAGGTCACAGGCCATTTCAGTGCTAGCCTAAGGGAAATACAAATAGATAGGACCCAGATTGCAGTTCCTATGGCTTCCACTAGATGTCAGTCTTTAAAAATGATTTCAGGCTTGTTTTTTCGAAAAATGAGCAAGTAGTTGGAAGAACTACAAGGTGTCTCATTAGAAAAGTAACCTTGTTGGCGCGTGAATGAGGTGCTCGCTCTTCATTATTTATCTTCCCTATTGAACATACTATTCTTCGTCTTAAATATTATAATTTATTTAGATAGAGTACCTGAGGATTAATTAGAAACATTGTTTGACTTGTTTGGACGAACTTAACTGGTAACTTTTTGGATTTGTTTGTATGCATGTTGAACGAGTGGATTACTGAGATCATTTGCGCCAACTAAACTGACTTTTTGGATATAAAGAAGGACTTTAACGAACAAAACGACCATTCATTGTGTAGCTGGGACCCTTTGGATTGCACACAGAGAAAGATCTTCAAAGTTAAGTGATTTATTTAATCGCCATTTGTGATTTTGTGACACCTGTGCTAGTTGAAAAAGTATTTTGGTGTGGGGGCGCTATCCTCAGATAAATCGCATGGTATGCTTTCGCCGTAAAGCCTTTTTGAAATCTGACAACGCGGTTGGATTAACAAGAAGTTAAGCTTTTAAACTATGTATGACACTTGTATTTTCATGAATGTTTAATATTACGATTTTTGTCATTTGATTTTCACGCTCTGCAATTTCACTGGATGTTGTCATAGGTGTCCCGCTAGCGGTTCATGCACCAAGAGAGGTTATCATCTGCGTTAAAACTAGACATGGGGCCGATACCGGTGTTGGCATTTTTAGCTAATATCGGCCGATTACGATATATCTTACATCCCTAATAAGAAGCATTTAAGATGCGTTAACAAAAGCAGCAAGATATTTCTTAGGCATTCACTTTTTTGCTGTGTGAAAAACACAGAATTCTGCGTTAACAGGACCCCTGTGAACTAAGGATTTTTAGTAGCCTATACCTCAAAAGGAAAATTGCTGAATAAGCCTAGTAGCATAGCTAGATAGAGAAGCTACAAATAGATATTTCATCAGATGTATAAAATGTGAAGCATCTGGTTGGCGTTTCTACTCACTACCAAATATGGTAGTGAGAGGAATCCCAGTGGCCGGCAGTGGGAGAAGATGGATTTGTGCCGACATTCTGCAAATGTACTTATCGATGAAACATTTGATCTCAATACAGTTCTGTTCCCAAAACTAGAATCTGTTACCAACAGAGTGGACTAGGTTTTGTAGATCTTAGCCTTTGACAAAGTTGCAAAAAATGGCATTGTTTAATCAGGAATGCAAAGGCGAATTGAGTTACTGCACATGCGCACTTCAGAGCAGACATTCCCCAACAGAAATATGCTAATGTATGCTAGAACGCGCCATCGGATCTAGCTCGTCCTTGGCTCTGCCCACTATGGCTCATTTGTTCCCATTTGAAACGACAAGCTGTAGCCTACCTTGGTTTAGTTCTAAAATCTCTGGGGAAACATTTCATACAGCATTTGATGGTCACAGGCTACACAGATGTATTTAAATGATATCTACTGCACCGTTGAGAATTACATTTGTTTCTCTTCACTTCCAGGAAGTACCATCAAAGCAAACGGGTATCCATAGCAGCAGTGGTTGCTAGGCTGCCTAACATCAGCTGTGATGTCACCCACTCAGTCAGGTAATCTTTGAGAGGGCCTGATTGGACAACTCATCTCCTGACATAACACACACATTCACTTATTGGGGTACTTATTTTACTTTCCTCTTAAATGTTTCTCTCTTCTAAAATGTTGAGGTAAGGCACAGTGAACGAGGCCATCTGTAGGAGTTCCCGGAATGCAATCATTCCAAAGCAACCCAAACAGCATGTTACACATGACTAATAGTGATCTCTCAGTTGACTAGGCTGCGTCTCAAATGCCTGTTTAGAACACTAATTTTGGGCCCGGGGTCAAAAGTTGCACGCTAGACAGGGAATAGGGTGTCATATGGGACACAACCCTCGTCTACAACTGTACATGACGATGGTGAACCTAATCAGTGCAGTCTCTACGGCGGAGTGTGGGATACTTTATAATCAGGATATAAAACGAGTCACAATCACAGCACCAGGAAGTGTGTCCTTGGATTGATTCAATTAAAGAGCCGCTCCGCTCACTTGGAATTGGACAGAAATGGAATATTACTCAGTCTCCAGGACCCTCCATTTGTAATTATGTCTGGGCCACAGGATGAGTGTGTAACAGTAATTATAGATGAAGTAGATAAAACAGGAGACAGACGGACTCAATGTCCTCCAACACCAAGGTGGGACTCAGCTCACGAACTGCAAAACGCCTGTGAATTTAACAGCACACTTATATTATCTGGTCAGCTTAACTATCACAAGTATTGTTGTTTATGACAGTCAGCAGTACTGACCATTAGACTTGGACAACTGGGCAAGTTGAGAGGCCAAAGAAAACTCATACATGCATGTCAGAAAACACAAAAGGCCTCAGATGCCCATCTTTGCATCCCACCATAGCTAGGCCTTACCCCCACTAGCCACAGTCCACAGATCATCCCCAGCCATCCAACCCTAGGGCTGGTGAGATTAATATCTCAAAGTTCCTTTGGAAGTCTTTTGTGTCACTCCGTGTCGGAGGAGTGGGGGTGTGTCATTTCATAATCTTTATTTATAGCAGCATGTGGGGCTGCAGTTTAAGTCCCTTCGGCCCAGTTTGTAGAGCAGCTGCTGTCTAGGAGTCCACACTACAGTTTTAACTCCAACCTGAATAGCACAGCCAACTTGTTAACATCACATTTACTATTAATATAGTGATTAGGCCACATTCGGTCAGCTGCAATTTAATTTGGCATATAGCCAAATTTTTGGTTATGACGACAAGTGTTGATCATTTACAATATAATAGCAGCCTCAAATGACCAGCTTTTCCTTTTTAAATTCATTAATTTTTAAATCATGTTGCCCACTGATACCTGAATTTTTACATCGATCCATCTCTCACTTCAACTCTGACACTGAGCTGCAGTTCATACAGGCAGTGTTTCTCAGCATCTTCTCAGGCAGCCTGCTATAGCTGTTGGTTGGTTGCAGGGAACTAAGGGGGCCGGAAAGCGACAAACGCGAGTAGCTCGATGACATCACGGCTCTGCCTCTCTGGCACTCACACAAACACTCGTCCTCCCTTCGCGTGAACCACACCGCAAGATGTAAACAGAGCCAAAACACGAGGGGAGGAAGAGGAAAGGGGGATGGGCAGAAGAGAAGGATGTGTGTGTGTGTAAGTAAAAGGGGGAGGTGGGGGGCAGCATCTTGACCACCTGGTACAGCAACTGAGCCTGTGCATGTCCCCAGGGGGACTGTGAGGATGAAAAGGGGTTGGGGTTGAACACGCTTGCACAGAAGCAAGCTAAATCCCAATCTAAACAAGCCTCCCACACACTAAAAGCCTCCCACTCCCCGTGCAGCCAGCCATGCGCTAGAGAGGCACACACGCACTCCGCGCCCACAGGCAACCCGGGGAGCGCAGCATGCTGCGAAACCATAAAGGCTTATGGGCTCGCTTGCAGGACAGGGAGCAACATGCTACGGCAGGTAGCCTAGCGGTTAAGAACATTGTGACAGTAACCGAAAGGTCGCTGGCTCGAATCCCCGAGCCGACTAGGTGAGAGAAAGAAAAAAAAAATGGGAAAAAAAAAAAAAATAAACTGTCTGTGCTCTTGAGCAAGGCCATAATTGCTCCTGTAAATCTCTCTAGATAAGAGTGTCTACTAAATGAATAAAAATGTAGAATGTACAGTCAGGGAGAAAGGGGATGAAAGGCAGCATGCATAGGCAGCCGTCCCTCTAAATCCACACTGATACCTCTGAGCAGCCGAATGAAGAGCTAGAGGCTAAACTCCGATTTACTATGGATACTCCTCACCGCCTAGTCGGAAGGCTCTTGTTAGAAGAGGGTGACGAAAGCTTTTGTCGTCTACTCAGACCTCACACTTTCTTACTCCTGCTTGTGTTTGTTCTCCATCCACAACATGCTAATTTGAACCTACATCATGAATTGCCTAGTCTTTCCTCATAGATTAGTTCAAACAGAGCAACAAGTCCAATTCAATGCGGAGATGTTCATGTTCAGGTCTGCTAGTTGGGCCTGTCCCTTGCGAGCACATAACTATCAGAGCGGATGTAAAAGTGGTTTGCGGTATTCGGTTTTGCATCACTAGCAAGTGGGTGTATGTGGGCGAGGTGAGAAGCTCAAAATGACTCTTCTTTAATCAGAAGAGAACACTAGTTAGCAATATTCAGCTGACGCTTTATAAAATGTATTCGTCTACTTTCAACATTTACTGTCATTTTAAACACCAGGCAGAAAAGTCCCAGCAGTAGCTCCCTTTAAAACGCAAGGTAAATAAGAGTCACTGAGGGCTGCTCCGCTCTGCTCTTCAGGACTGCTGATGCGCCACACACACACGTGGCTGCCTGCCATCCCTGTAACCCCATATATCCACATCATGTAGTGCAACTGATCATTAACTCTCAGCCCTGGCATATTTGAAAGCTGTAGAATTCAACTTGGAAGTTTGGAGCTATCTAAATGCCTAGAGAACCTTAAGTCCCCCTTTAATTACTAGCATTGTTAAAAGTTAACTTTGACACTTCCCCCAGAATTCTAAATAATTTCATACTGTATAATTATCTGTCGAGACATCTGCCTTTCGAAGTTTCAGACAGTCCTTGTACATCACTGCGCTGAACCCCAAGTGAATATCGAGAGGTGTCAGAAAGAAAAAAAAACATATGCCAAGAAACTTGCTTTGCAGTTTGAAAATTCTGAACGTGGTCAGGGAATAAGATTACGAGCACAGGGAGAACTCAATCTGTGTTTATTTAACAATTGCGATTGATGCAATGAATGGAGGGGCAGGATAAAACGGCATGATATTTTGTACGACGCAACTGTATTATTCAATGTGGGCTACAAGAATAAAAACCAACCAAAACCCGGAAAAGGTCTAGAGCTGGGTACAGACAAATGGGCCTCCTGATCGTATTCTCATGATAGTAATTTGGAGCAGCCGTCCCTCTAAATCCACACTGATACCTCTGAGCAGCCGAATGGAGAGCTAGAGGCTTCACTCCGATTTACTATGGATACTCCTCACCGCCTTTGAATTTCAATTGGGGAGGAGATCATACTGTATGTACATGCCCTTCCGGTGGCACATTCCTAATAAAAGGCCACTGGGGAATTCTGGTCAGATTGCTCTGGCCAATGACTGATTTTTTTATTTTATTTAACTAGGCAAGTCAGTTAAGAACAAATTCTTATTTACAATGACTGCCTACACCAGCCAAACTCGGGCCAATTGTGGTTGTGATACAGCCTGGATTCGAACCAGGGTGTCTGTAGTGATGGCTCTAGCACTGAGATACAGTGCCTTAGACCGCTACGCCATTCGGGAGTCTCGGAAGAATTCAATAAAAATTTAAAAAGGGAATTCTAAGTGTCCCACTAAAGATTGATATTCGTCTCTCTCGGGTGCCAAAATACTGGGTAAAAAAACAGATACTGCTAGAATTGATGGCTCATGTTCCCAACACCTCACACCCACAGTGGCAGAGAGAGGCAGCTCCAACCAGCACCCTAATCAAAACAAAGCTGAAGACGCCTCCTGCGAGGTGTAATAGGGGGCATAAAGTATGGGGGACCAACCCCACACACAATTGATGGCTTTCTCACAGCCCTGAAAGCAGAGGTGAAAACCCTTTGACCGCTAGAGCAGAATAAAGCAGTGGATGGGAGGGCGTGTGACTAATTCTCCTCCCAGCGTTGTCCCTGGGGGAGGAAGCTTCGCTCTTCACCCTTTGATATCCGTGCCTGTGCTCTTTCAGCCGTCTGCACTTCATGAAAGCTGGAATAAAAGCAGACAAAGCTTCCTGCTTGGATCCACACACTGTCTCAGGGACGGGAGCTCCGTCATATAAATAGGGCAAACACCTGCTGGACCCCTTCCGCCCAAACACAACACTTAGCAAAGACCAGTGAGGCAAAGCATTCAGTCTGCTAACATCTATTCAGCTGCACTTGTGTGAGGGATTGACATTGGTCTTAAATCGGAGTCAAGCAAGAGAGGGGTTTGATTCTAAAGACAAAACAAAAGTGAGTCTGATTTTTGTTAAAGGCCAAACAAATGTCCCCAAAAAGACACCTTTGGCAGATGGGCGCTTAAATAGACAACCATCATTTGGCTGGATCAATAAACATTTAAACACCCAATTCAATAGCCTACAAATGCTGCAATTTGAACAACAATGGTCTACAAGCCCTCTTTTGGGGGAACCCAAAAGGCTTTGCTAATCTATTCCAAAGTGGCAGCTGTCAGAAGAAAAGTTGAGCTCAGACAGCCCCTGTGTGGCTGAAGTGGATTTGGGTCTGCTTGGAAGGCGGGGCTCAGTGTCCGGCTGCTCTGTGAGCTCAGCAGGCTGCGATGAGCCAGAACAATCCTGCCCAGGCGCAACAGCCACTGAATGAAATCACAATGCTGTGTCTGCAACTTCCATGAGTGGCAAGTTACACTGGGATTTTGGCCGTATGTCCCCACCGCATCCCAGCGTGTTTTCCCCCTCTTTGTGTGTCTTGGGATAGAGGGGGACATGTTGATCTGCCTTCCTATTTAAAAAAATGTGTTAGCCCAGACAGAGGGACTCATTTCCATAGCACTGGCCAACATCAAAGTAGATTATATTAACCTTTCGGCTAATCTACTAGTGATGGGTAGGAGACGTGTATACACACACAGGACAGAATCAGTGTTTCCAGATATCATAAGAACTATTGGGGTAAGGGGCTTATTGAAAATCACACACGAGGGAGTAAGGGACTGGAGAACCCTCAAAATATATTTTCTAAACATCAAACCTGAATTACCCCAATAAGTACTCTACTATAACAGTACATCTTACAACGTTGATAAAGTGTTGAGTTACCCGCCATGTCCGATTCTACTACAACACTAGGGTCTACTCCCACTGCATTGAACGCGTGCTCGTCATGAAAAAATAAAGATGGTAGTTCGCTAAACCCGAACACACCCCCACATCACAAGGTCCGACAAAAAAGGCTCGTTATTGTAGCTCGCTAGCCTACCGTCAGTACTAGAAAGATGGAATTCGGAGGAACACACATCAAACACACATGACACTGGCGAACCATTCTCAGCCCAACAAAAATTGTAGTTCGCTAGCACTTCATCAGATGTCCACAATGCCGACATTATTTTGGTACTACGCACTGTGTGAAGACGGGGAAAAACATGTCCACCTCCCATTTTCCTATGTATCAGCAATAGCTAGCTACCGTGGCGTAGTGCGTAGCATGGTAACGTTAGGTTCATGAGCTAAACACTTAGCCAAATGTGCGAGTCTTACTACAAAGCTAAATCCATCACTTAGCAAGCTACCCCGACCATTAGCCATACCCAAATATCTAATTCGACAATGTTGTTTCTAACTATTGTAGCGTCTACCTAGCAACTTAAGAAGCGTGGATCAAGGCAGAAAGACGAATAGTAGCTAGCTGATAATTTAGGCAAGGTAAATAGCCTCGTTCGATGGTTAGCATTGAACTGACACCTCGCAGCAAGCTATGGATAACGACAGCTTCTTGAACTCTTCAATATACTATAGGCGTTTAATGCTAAGCTAGTCAATGTTTGCAAAAAAGTGTCTAACGTTACTAGGTTATGGCAATTCAAAATAGTTGAGTATAATTAACGTTAGGTAACTAGATGCTTTAACAAGAATCAAAAACATGAAGTTCAGGTTACTTGTCCTCCCCAAGTTGACATGTTTTGTTTTCAAACAGGAACCTCGCTCGCTAACCGGGAGGTCCCATGCTACAGTGTTAATCAATGTAACACTAGCATCACAGAAATGTACCAAAAACTGAGCCAACGTTAGCTAAAGTTAGCACGCTGGTTAGTTACTGTATCACACTGGCTCGTAGGACCTAATCCTGAACTCTGGAGAGGAGTTGATGGTGAGATATGATGAGGCTCTATCCCTACAAGTCACCACTCCACAACTAAGCCAACAATGGCCGCTAACCAGATACTGTAGATTTATATCACATCCCTCTATTTTCGCCTCTGTGGCAATGTTGGACAACTAGACAGACAATAATTAATTCACTTTGGCCAAATTTTGTCTAGAAAGTCACCAGGCTACTTTTAACTATTCACAACATCAGCACCGTTGGTGCTACTCAGCTAGCTACTGATCCTAAACGGGCTTCCTTGTTGTGATTTGTGTGGTGAATCACTGTGAAAGGGATAACGTAACGTTAGTAACAGCACATGGATTGAAGCATGTTGATGAGATTGATACCCAGTGTGGAGATCAAGGCCAAACAAAAAGTTAACTACTCTGCGATGACAAGTTGAGTCACACTCCTAACACCGAATACGGAGGCAGCAACATATAACTCCTTGGTACTATACCATTGCTAGCGTGTGTTCGGCACTTCATGTTACACTTCTCGTTGCAGCTATTTCACGCTAGCAAGCTAGCTAACAACCAACCACAATCAAGTTGGTCTTTCACTTACCTCCCCGCTGCTTGAACCACTCGACTCTCCCAAAACATCCCGAAATTTCTGCAGGTTGCAACCGATAGCAGATGAGACCTGTAACGCAGCATCAAAGCCGGGTCCGAGCCCAGCCGTGTTCGGGTGGGTCCCTGTGCTACTTCGAAGGGAGGCAGTGACCCGGATTCGGCCCGCTCTCCTCCCGGTGCCTAAGTTGCTGCTCCCTCCGGGCCGAGCGGGGAACCGCCACCGACAGCTGTGCGCCATTTTACACTCTGCCTGTCTGCCCTAAGATCAGAGAGCTCAGTGGGCGTAGCCCTAAACCAGCGTTTCACATAACCCCCGCACCCTTCACCACGGTGAAAAACATCCGTATCCATGTTGCGGGGTGGAGATAAAGTGGCCCCGAATATGCATTTATTCAATGTTCCTAGTCAAAAAGAGTATAGCCATAGCTTAGCTAAACAGGTTCCAGGGCCGTGTCCGGAAAAACACCTAACAGTCTTTAGCTACTGATGCTTGAGCCATCTCAGAGATCCGATTAAATTCCTAATTATATGATCCATCCAACGTTAGCCCACATGAAAGATGTGTAGCTGCCAGCTAACTAGAAAGCCACGAACTCGCAGTCAAACAGAGCAGAGAAGTCGTAGCTAGCTAACGAACAGCTAATAGCTAGCTAACGTTGATCTTCACAACTATGCCAATAGATACATAAATTACAGATAGTCGACAAATCCCAAATGGCAGACTGGAAATTAAAGTATCTAACGTTAGCTAGCTAGACCGTGTCTTACAACGTAACGTCAGTTCGAAAGTGTAGACTGCCAAAAAAATAGATACGTTTTCTTAATTAAACAATGATTGAAACAACTAGCTAGGTATTTGACATAATAAAAAATATAACTGCGAATACACATACACTTGGTTGAATTTCTATCAGGAAGTAGCTAGGCTAAGTAATTTTTTTATATTGCGCCATAAACAACCTGATATGAGCAGAAGGAACGTGGTCATATATGGGTCAGACATCGATCGGGATTGGTGCCAAAATCATGAAAACGCAAAGCATAAATTGCTTACTTTCACAAATCCTACAACACAATTGTACAAGACAGTCACTAACACTGTTTTTGGTCTGCTATTAAACTTTTAATTACAATTGGAAGTGTTAAAATTGCACCTGCAATTGTACCTGAAACACGACATTCTGAAATACTTAATTTACAGTCTTAATTTAATGATAGTTAATTTATTATTTATTTGTATAACAGTTAGGGAATAGCAGTTAGGGAATAGGTTTTGTCGTGCCCTCTTCACGACTGTCTTGGTGTGCTTGGACTATGTTAGTTTGTTGGTGATGTGGACGCCAAGGTACTTGAAGCTCTCAACCTGCTCCACTACAGCCCCGTCAATGAGAATGGGGGCGTGCTCGGTCCTATTTTTCCTGTGGTCCACAATCATCTCCTTTGTCTTGATCACATTGAGAGAGAGGTTGTTGTCCTTGCACCACACGGTTAGGTCTCTGACTTCCTCCTTATAGGCTGCCTCATTGTTGTCGGTGATCAGGCCTACCACTGTTGTGTCATCAGCAAACTGAATGGTGTTGGAGTCTTGCCTGGCCGTGCAGTCATGAGTGAACAGGGAGTACAAGAGAGGACTGAGCACACACCCCTGAGGGGCCCCCGTGTTGAGGATCAGCGTGGCGGATGTGTTGTTACCTACCCTTACCACCTGGGGGTGGCCCGTCAGGAAGTCCAGGATCCAGTTGCAGAGGGAGGTGTTTCTTCCCAGGGTCCTTAGCTTAGTGATGAGCTTTGAGGGTACTATGGTGTTGAATGCTGAGCTGTAGTCAATGAATAGCATTCTCACGTTGGTGTTCCTTTTGTCCAGGTGTGAAAGGGAAGTGTGGAGTGCAATAGAGATTGCATCATCTGTGGATCTGTTTGGGCGGTATGCAAATTGGACTGGGTCTAGTGTTTCTGGGATAATGCTGTTAATGTGAGCCATGACCAGCCTTTTAAAGCATTTCATGGCTACAGATGTGAGTGCTACGGGTTGGTAATCATTTAGGCAGGTTACCTTAGTAATCTTGGGCACAGGGACTATGGTGGTCTACTTGGAACATGTTAGTATTACAGACTCAGACAAGGAGAGGTTGAAAATGTCAGTGAAGACACTTTCCAGTTGGTCAGCGCATGCTCAGAAAACACATCCTGGTAATCCATCTGGCCCTGCAGCCCTGTGAATGTTGACCTGTTTAAAGGTGTTACTCACATCGGCTGCGGAGCGCGTGATCACAGTTGTCCTGAACAGCTGATACTTTCTCATGCATGTTTCAGTGTTACTTGCCTCGAAGCGAGCATAGAAGTGATTTAGCTAGTCTAGTAGGCTCGTGTCACTTGGCAGCTCTCGGCTGTGCTTCCCTTTGTAGTCTGTAATAGTTTGCAGGCACTGCCAGATCCATCGAGTGTCGGAGCCGGTGTAGTACGATTCGATCTTAGTCCTGTATTGACGCTTTGCCTGTTTGATGGTTCGTCAGATGACATAGCAGAATTTATTTTAAGCTTCCGGGTTAGCGTCCCGCTCCCTGAAAGCGGCAGCTCTACCCTTTAACTCAGTGCGAATGTTGCCTGTAATCCATGGCTTCTTGTTGGGGTATGTACGTGCAGTCACTGTGGGGTTGATGTCCTCGATGCACTTATTGATAAAGCCAGTCACTGATGTGTTGTTCTCCTTAATGCCATCGGAAGAATCCCGGAACATATTCCAGTCTGTGCTAGCAAAACAGTCCTGTGGTTTAGCATCTGCTTCATCTGACCACTTTTTTATAGACCGAGTCACTTGTGCTTCCTGCTTGAATCTTTGCTCGTAAGAAAGCATCAGGAGGATAAAATTATGGTCAGATTTGCCAAATGGAGGGTGACGGAGAGCTTTGTACGCTTCTCTGTGTGTGGAGTAAAGGTGGTATATAATTTTTTCCCCTCTGGTTGCATTAAAGTCCCCGGCCACTAGGAGAGCTGCCTCTGGATGAGCGTTTTCCTGTTTGCTTATGGTGATATACAGGTCATTGAGTGCCGTTTTAGTGCCAGCATCGGTCTGTGGTGGTATGTAGACAGCTACGAAAAATACAGATGAAAACTCTAAGTAGATAGTGTGGTCTACAGCTTTTCATGAGATACTCTACCTCAGGCGAGAAAAACCTTGAGACTTCCTTAGATAACATGCACCAGCTGTTTACATAAATGCATAGGCCCCCGCCCCGTGTCTTACCAGAGGCTGCTGTTCTGTCTTGCCGATAGAGCGTATAAACCGCCAGCTGTATGTTCTTAATGTCGTCATTCAGCCACGACTCGGTGAAACATAAGATATTACAGTTTTTAATGTCCCGTTGGTAGGATAAATGTGCTTTCAGTTCGTCCCATTTATTTTCCAGCGATTGAAAGAAGATTAGCCACTCGTTGCCTGATGCTTACAAGGCAGCCTGATTTCTTTCCGTGAAGCCTCCTTTTCCTTCTCCAGCGAATAACGGGGATCTGGGCCTGGTCGGGTGTCTGTATTATATCCCTCCCGTCCGACTCATTGAAGAACTCTTCATCCAGTTTGAGGTGAGCAATTGCAGTTCTGATGTCCTGAAGCTCTTTTCGGTCATAAGAGACGGTAGCAGCAACATTATGTACAAAACAAGTTACGAACAATGCGAGAAAAAAAAAACGAAATAGCATGATTGGTTAAGAGCCGACAACACGGCAGCCTCCGGTGCCATCACAAAACAGAGCGTACAGAGAGATGCTTGATGAAAATGTGCTTCAGAGCACTCAGGACCTCAGACTGGGGCAAAGGTTCACCTTCCAACAGGACAACGACCCTCAGCACACAGCCAAGACAATGCAGGAGTGGCTTCAGTGTGTGCTGATTTATAAAAAAGAATCACATCTACATAAATATTCAGACACTCAGTACTTTGTTGAAGCACCTTTGGCAGTGATTACAGCATCGAGTCTTCTTCGGTATGACGCTACAAGCTTGGCACACCTGTATTTGGGGAGTTTCTCCCATTCTTCTCTGCAGATCCTCTAAAGCTCTGTCAGTTTAGAAGGGGAACGTTGCTGAACAGCTATTTTCAGGTCTCTCCAGAGCTGTTCGATCGGGTTCAAGTCCGGGCTAATGCTGGGCAAATCAAGGACATTCAGAGACCTGTCCCAAAGCCACTCCAGCATTGTCTTTGCTGTGTGCTTAGGGTCATTATCCTGTTGGAAGGTGAACCTTCGCCCCAGTCTGAGGTCCTGAGCGCTCTGGAGCAAGTTTTCATCAAGGATCTCTCAGTACTTTGCTCCATTCATCTTTGCCTCGATCCTCTCTAGTCTCCCAGTACCTGAAAAACATTCCCACAGCATGATGCTGCCACCACCATGCTTCACCATAGGGATGGTGCCAGCTGTCCTCCAGACGTGATGCTTGGCATTCAGGCCAAAGAGTTCAATTTTGGTTACATCAGACCAGAGAATCTTGTTTGTCATGGTCTGAGAGTCTTTAGGTGCCTTTTGGAAAACTCCAAGTGGGCTGTCATGCGCCTTTTACTGAGGAATGGCTTCCTGCTGCAGTGATGTTTGTCCTTCTGGAAGGTTCCCCCATCTCCACAGAGGAACTCTGGAGCTCTGTCAGAGTGACCATAGGGTTCTTGGTCACCTCCCTGACCAAGGCACTTCTCCCCGATTGCTCAGTTTGGCCGGGCGGCCAGCTCTAGGAAGAGTCTTGGTGGTTAGGCCACTGTGTTCTTGGGGACCTTCAATGCTGCAAAAATGTTTTGGTACCCTTCCCCAGATCTGTGCCTCGACAAAATCCTGTTTCAGAGCGCTACAGACAATTCCTTCGACCCCATGTCTTGGTTTTTGCTCTCACATGCACTGTCAACTGTGGGACCTTGTATAGACAGGTATGTGCCTTTCCAAATAATGACCAATCAATTGAATTTATCACAGGTGGACTCCAATCAAGTTGTAGAAACATCTCAAGGAGGATCAATGGAAACAGGATGCACCTGAGCTCAATTTCAAGTCTCATAGCAAAGAGTCTGAAGACAAGGGGTCTAATTACTTTCCAAAGGCACTGTACTTGAATAAAAGGAAGGGGCATGGATCAGTAAACCAGTCACTATCTGTGACCACCATTTGCCTCATGCAGCGTGACAAATCTAATTTGCATAGAATTGATCAGGCTGATTGATTGTGGCCTGTTTAATATTGTCCCACTCCTCTTCAATGGCTGTGCGATATTGCTGGATATTGGCGGGAACTGGAACACGCTGTCGTACACGTCGATTCAGATTATCCCAAACATGCTCAATGGGTGACATGTCTGATGAGTATGCAGGCCATGAAAGAACTGGGGCATTTTCAGCTTCCAGGAATTGTGTACAAAGCCTTGTGACATGGGGCCGTGCACTATTGTGCTGAAACGTGATGGCGGCGAATGAATGGCACAACGATGAGCCTCAGAATCTCCTCACGGTATCTCTGTGCATTCAAATTGTCATTGATAAAATGCAATTGTGTTCATTGTCCGTAGTTTACGCCATCCCATACCATTACCTCACCGCCACCATGGGGCACTCTGTTCGCAACGTTGACATCAGCAAACCGCTCGCCCACTCGTATGCTCGGTACAGTTGAAACCTGGATTCATCCACGAAGAGCACGCTTCTCCAGCGTGCCCGTGGCCATCAAAGGTGAGCCCACTGAAGTCAGTTACGATGCCAAACTGCAGTCAGGTCAAGACCCTGGTGAGGACGACAAACACGCAGATGAGCTTCCCTGAGATGGTTTCTGACAGTTTGTGCAGAAATTCTTCAGTTGTGCAAACCCACAGTTTCATCAGCTGTCCGGGTATCTGGTCTCAGACCATTCCCCAGGTGAAGAAGCCGGATGTGGAGGTCCTGGGCTTGCGCGGTTACACATGGTCTGCGGCTGTGAGGCCAGTTGGACGTACTGCCAAATTCTCTAAAACTACGTTGGAGGCAGCTTATGGTAGAGAATTGAACATTCAAAGGAGAAATGCTCACTAACAGGGATGTAAACAAATGTCTGCTCATTAAACATGTGACCAACACTTTGCATGTTGTGTTTATATTTCTGTTCAGCGTAATTGGATAGTGTTGGTTGGTAAAAACCTTGTTCAGTTCCTAATACACCATACAATTATCCTTATGTTATGTGAACTTTAGTACTTAATGAATGAGTATTGGAAATAAATGAGTTATTGCCTGTTATTAGGCTACTGGAAGAAGTAATGCAAAAGATGGATACTGTAACACATCAAAGCTTTTTATTTATTAGTCATAGAGTACATTCAAAATACATTGACAGTTAAAATATTGCATTATAATTTCACTCGGGTAATCATCAAGTTAGTAGATATACCACATACAAATGCATGCTATCAAATGGGTATTCTTTCACACATGTTCTACTCATTTCTTCAGCAAATCACACTTCACTTTGCATTAAGTCACAAATTCCAAACAAGAGCAACTCGCACAAGTTACAAACTGCTTTGTAAATAACCAAAGCAAGTGACACCCCAACTCCTACATTGTCCATACCATCTCTTGTTTAGGATATAAGACATATCCATTGACAGGGCATTTGATACCACAAATGCAACAAAGACAATATAATAACTTGAAAAATGTCTGGTCGATGAAATTAAAGCAAGGCTGGTGGTTTTAGGCACCGATTCTTTAAATTAAGATTGGTTTGCCCACGTTTTATTACAATGGGTATTATATGCTTGCGTAAGAAATTATTTCAATTGTAAATGCTAAATAACGTCAGATAATCTTGTTTAGGTTCGTAGATGGATGGTGCATATAGACCTTATGGGTACTATAGAGACAAGGGGCAATTAATAAGACATATGACATTTTCTTGTTCTGAAGTCCAAGTTCAGTATACTTCGCCTACTTTTAAAATATAAAACATTTGGCAGAGCTGATGATCATTTAGGAATTGCTAAACGATTACTGTCCAGTTAGACCAGTGGTTCTGACCAGACTGCAACCACTAATGGTAAACAGCATATTCTCTGTAGCAGGGCGCAGAATTCTAAAACCACCATAGGGCACATGAATGTAGCAGTGCAACTCGGTTTTCAATTGCACCACTACCTGCTCTCTTGACAGTTTTTGAGACCTGGGATCTTCCATTGACCAGTGACGGTATTTGAGTGATGTGCTCTGCATGAGAGGGAGATACCAATGTCTCACGTGGTTTGAAGTCCGAAGCTTGAAGGCAAGCACACATGGAGATGAGTCAAAGTGGAGCATACTACTGTCGGTAAGGAGGTGAGGGAAGGTATGGTACAGTCATAGTTTGTTTGAGAAGATCCCAGGGCTAGCCACTAGGGTCCATCTGCAGCCGCTCCTGCTTATGCTGGGCCAGCCACTGTAAGATCTGTTGCTTCCGCTCCTCGTTGGGCCGGATCTGGTCCATGGTGAGTGGGCTGCGGTTGAACGGGTCTGTCTGATCGCTGTAGGGAAATGAAAATTGATACTCAATATCGTACAAAAAAAACTTGATCTCGGGCCGTATGTTTCAAGCCGCTCAAAGTAAGACTGCTGATTTAGGACCAGTTTTGCCTTTTAGATCACAATGAATAAGACTACATGGACAGGGGGGGGGGGACCTGATCCTAGATCAGCACTCCTATTCTGAGATGCTTGATGCATGCAGTCCCTGGAATAAAACAGCAGCACGTAGACATACTACTCCTAAGGGATCACTCACCTGAGTAAATGCCGTGCTATGGTCGAGCGATCAACCGTGACATTGGAGGAGGGGAGCAGCACAGGGTCGAGCATCAGCGTGGACATAATGGGGTCCAGGAAGTCATCTGGGGCGTCCGCGTACGTTTCCTCATCCTGCAGCTGTTGGTCTGCATGAGACTAAGACAGGAGACAGGCAGTAGTTATTCATTTATGGTTATGGTATGGAGAGGGCATAGTGGTACAGTGTAATGTGATTTTATACAGATCTAACCTTTATTTTGTCAGCAAGGAGACCGAAACCCACAATAACTTCTCCGGGCTTGTTGATCTTCTTCAGGACTCGGACAGTCTGAGAGAAGAGCGTGGGAGAGTAGGAGCGCCCGTCTTTTGGGACAGTGGCACAGAAATTATCTTCATCACTGCCGAAGACAAAACAGACATGGTTAGAGTCACTAGAAACCAAATAGCCACTTTATATGCCACACATGGATACAAATTGTACTTAAAAAAAATAAAAAATAAAGGTTCAACTAATTTAGCTATGCTTGCCTGGCACAATTGAACCATCCAAAACATGCAAACACCACCCACCTGGCACTCCAGGCACCACCCACCTGGCACTCAAAGTACAAATGGGAAAAGCAAGTGAATTTCAACCCCAAAAAAACTTCTGAGCCTTGTATTAGCCTTGAAATACTGCCTTTTTGAAACCTACCCCAGGTTAAGGTAGATGGTGCAGATATCGGAGACCAGTTGTTGAGGCTTGAAGTCAAACTCGCTGAAGTCTTTCACCTTCAGGGCGCCCATCTTGGGGCCAACCAGGTGCTGCAGGAAGTGGTTGAGCATGGAGATGATCCTCTCGGCCATGAAAGGGTGCACAAAAATACCCTTGATCTCTGGGATATCATGGAGAGGGAGAAGCGAGCAGGAGTTTCAATATATTCATATATACAGAGTGTACAAACACCTGCTCTTTCCCTGACAGACCGACCAGGTGAATCCAGGTGAAAGCTATGATCCCTTATTGATGTCACTGGTTAAATCCACTTCAAATCAGTGTAGAAGAAGGGGAGGAGACTGGTTAAATAAGTATTTTTAACCCTTGAGACAATTGAGACATGGATTGTGTATGTGTGCCATTCAGAGGGTGAATGGGCAAGACAAAATATTTAAGTGCCTTTGAACGGGGTATGGTAATATGTGCCAGGCGCACCAATTTGAGTGTCAAGAACTGCAACGCTGAGCCTCCCGGGTGGCGCAGTGGTCTAAGGCACTGCATCGCAGTGCTAGCTGTGCCACCAGAGATTCTGGGTTCGAGTCCAGGCTCTGTCGCAGCTGGCCGCGACCGGGAGGCCTATGGGGCGGCGCACAATTGGTCCAGCGTCATCCGGGTTAGGGAGGGTTTGGCTGGCAGGGATATCCTTGTCTCATCGCGCACTAGCGACTCCTGTGGCGGGCCGGGCGCAGTGCACGCTGACCAGGTCGCCAGGTGTTTCCTCCGACACATTGGTGTGGCTGTACCCAATTGGATACCATGAAATCAGGGAGAAAAAAGGAGTAAAAAAATATAAATAAAAAAGAACTGCAACGCTGCTGGGTTTTTCACGCTCAACAGTTTCCCATGTGTATCAAGAATGGTCCACCACCCAAAGGACATCAAACCAACTTGACACAACTGTGGGCAAAATTGGAGTCAACATGGGCCAGCATGCCTGTGTAACGCGTTTGCCCTGACAAATTGAGGCTGTTCTGAGGGCAAAAGGGGGTGTAACTCAATATGAGAAAGGTGTTCCTAATATTTTGTATCCTCAGTGTACAACACAGTGCCATCAAATATAAAGTATTGCCATTTACCTTAAACAGGGCAAACTCTTAATTCTGCTCAATGAATTGGACAATGATGTCTAAAAAAATATATACACAAACACCCATAGTTTGTGTAGCTCTAGGTAGAGACGCATGTCCAAGACATTATCCACTCATTGTTATCCATTCATCCTCCCTCTCCAACTAACCCGATGTGAGGAAAGCCAGTGTGCCGATGGTCTCGTTGGACATGATGTTATGGAAGCGTGCCAGCTGTCCCAACATATGCAAACTGGACTCCTTCTCCCTGAGGGCATCAGGAGCCAGGCCCTCCCACTCATCATGGTCCTTCTCCAGCTGCAGAAGCTTAATCTTGCTCAGGTACTACCACAGAAAAAGGACCAGATCAGAGAGAAGTAGTGAGAAAAATTGGGCCTAGTTTAAAACGTAGGATCTTCGGATAAACCAGGGAATACACAACTAGATTCAGCCGAGGGCCAATTTCTTCTTGAGCGGATAGTCAGGCGGCCAGAACATAATAATAAATAATTTGTAGACTGCAAATTGACTGCAAGAAGCCCAAACAGACATATTTTATTTAAACATAATCATTTCAAACCTTGCTTACATTTGTACACGATCACATATACGGTAACTCTACATTGTGCGTGGGAATACTTTGGAACAGATTTCCAAAATGAAAACCAATTGGAGCTGATTTGCGGATGTTTTTAACAGTCTTTTAGGTCCCCCAAAAAATGAATAAAAAGATAGATCAGTAGAGGCTGATGAGGTGAGGACGACTCATCGTAATGGTCGGAATGGAATGGTATAAAACGTATAGAAACCATGTGCTTAATACCATTCGTTGATTCCATTCCCGGCATTACAATGAGCCCGCCCGCCGATTTAAAGAGTCATCAGCCACTACTGAGATGGATATAAGTCAACGGTAGGAATGTCCTTTTCATAAAACGAGAGCGAAACGCTGACAGTTTCTCACCTGTATAGCTTCGTCGAGTAGGAAGATGGCGTCGTTCATCAGGAGATTCAGATACCGCAGGAAGAGTGGAGGATTCATGGCCTCGAGGTTCTCGGATGCATAAACAGCAAGACTCTGAAGTAAACATTCCACATAAGAATTTCGGGGCGTTATGGTGCAGAACTGAAAAAGCAATAGCCGTGTGTTTTGTGCGGTCTTCAATAAGGACTACTCTATTCTGTGGTACCATCTAAATAACTGAGAGAAAAAAGGGAAACAAGCTTGCCTTAATGCTCTCTCTGTAGCTCTCCTTCCCCCACATGTACTTGAGGATGGGATACATAGGTCTCCTGTAGTTGAACTTCTGTTCAAACTGGTGAGGATCACCTGAGGAGAAAAGTCAATAACATACAAGTCACATGCATGCACTTGAGCTTCATTACAAAGGTTTAGATTCTAACACACACAAACGCATGTGTGCAAGACACACACACTAAACCCACCAGTGAACTCAATGTCCACAAACACAGCAATGAGTGCCTCAGCCAGGTGAGGTGCATGGTGGTAGGAGCAGAAGACCCTTTGTCGCTGGAACATGATTGGCTGGGCTGTGCCAGCCGACACCGGTTCCATGTGGGGCATCACCGCCTCCAGCACCTCTGCCAGCTTCGCCCGCAAATGAGGGTTCTTCATCCTGGGAACATGGGTAAAGAGTAACACAATAGGAACATCGATGAGTCCGAATGGTAGACGCATAAAACCCTTAGGAATATCACATCCAGAAGAGTGACTGTTGTAACAGCCAATGGCGATCCACAATTGAGATAAACAGTCCTCAGGGTATTGTACACTACCGTTCAAATGTTTTGGGGTCACTTAGAAATGTCCTTGCAGAATTAATAGGAAATATAGTCAAGACGTTGACAAGGTTATAAATAATGATTTTTAATTGAAATAATAATATCGTCCTTCAAACTTTGCTTTCGTCAAAGAATCCTCCATTTGCAGCAATTACAGCCTTGCAGACCTTTGGCATTCTAGTTGTCAACTTGAGGTAATCTGAAGAGATTTCGCCCCATGCATCCTGAAGCACCTCCCACAAATTGGATTGGCTTGATGGGCACTTCTTACATACCAAACAGTCAAGCTGCTCCCACAGCAGCTCAATAGGGTTGAGATGATACTGTGATGGCCACTCCATTATAGACAGAATACCAGCTGACTGCTTCTTCCCTAAATAGTTATTGCATAGTTTGGAGCAGTGCTTTGGGTCATTGTCCTGTTGTAGTTGGAAATTGGCTCCAATTAAGCGCCGTCCACAGGGTATGGCATGGCGTTGCAAAATGGCTTGATAGCCTTCCTTCTTCAAGATCCCTTGAACCCTGTACAAATCTCCCACTTTACCACAACCAAAGCACCCCCAGACCATCAAATTGCCTCCACCATGCGTGACAGATGGCGTCAAGCACTGCTCTAGCATCTTTTCATTTCTTCTGCGTCTCATAAATGTTCTTCTTTGTGATTCGTACACCTCAAACTTAGATTTGTCTGTCCATAACCCTTTTTTCCAATCTTTCTCGGTCCAGTGTCTGTTCTTTTGCACATCTTTACCTTTTCTTTTTATTGGCCAGTCTGAGATATGGCTTTTTCTTTGCAACTCTGCCTAGAAGGCCAGCATCCCGGAGTTGCCTCTTCACTGTTGACGTTGAGACTGGTGTTTTGAAGCTGCCAGTTGAGGACTTGTGAGGCGTCTGTTTCCCAAACTAGACACTCTCATGTACTTGTCCTCTTGCTCAGTTGTGCACCGGGGCCTCCCACTCTTTCTATTCTGGTTAGAGCCAGTCTGCGCTGTTCTGTGAAGGGAGTAGTACACAGCATTGTACGAGTTCTTCAGTTTCTTAGCAATTTCTTGCATGGAATAGCCTTCATTTCTCAGAACAAGAACAGACTGACGAGTTCCAGAAGAAAGTTCTTGGTTTCTGGCCATTTTGAGCCTGTAATCAAACCCACAAATGCTGATGCTCCAGACACTCAACTAGTCTAAAGAAAGACAGTTTTATTGCTTCTTTAAATCAGAACAACAGTTTTCAGCTGTGCAAACATAATTGCAAAAGGGTTTCTAATGATCAGTTAGCTAATTCAAGTTTATAATTTTAAAAGGCTAACACAACATGCCATTGGAACACAGGAGTGATGGTTGCTGATAAATGGGCCTCTGTACGCCTATGTAGATATTCCATGAATAATCTGCCGTTTCCAGCTACAATAATAATTTACAACATTAACAATGTCTACACTGTATTTCTGATCAATTTGATGTTATTTTAATGGACCAAAAATGTGCTTTTCTTTCAAATAAACAAGGAAATGTATAAATGACCCCAAAATTTTGAACAGTAGTGTATGTACCAGGATACATTAATATTATGCACAAACATTTGGCCTGGTACTGTGTGTGCGCACGGGTGAACTCAATGCCTCCCCCTCTTTCCCCTACCTCTCCACGTTTCCCATGAACACAGTGATGAAGTTGAGGACCTGCTCCAAGCTCTCGGCAGAAGACTCCAGGACCTCGTCGGCAAAGCGGCGGAGGAAGACAAAGAAATCTCCCAAGTTCTCCGCAAAGAACTCTGCAGACGTACAAGAATCCTTTTGATAACCAACCCCTCTTAGTAGTCTTAATAAACTATCTACCAGAGGAGGCTGGTTGGAGGGGCTACATGAGGACGGGCTCTTTTAATGGCTGGAATGGAGGCAAACACGTTGTTTCCGTGTGTTTGATGTTTCCATTAATTCCATTCCAGCAATAACAATGAGCCCGTCCTCCTCTAGCTACTCCCGCCAGCCTCCTCTGCTCTCTACTTGTGTTATTCTCTCACAACTCTTCTATAGCCCTGTCATTGTGCAAATTATTATTTATTTTTGCTGTTATTTAGCACAGTGGTTCCCAACCTTTTATGAACCGTGGCACATCTTGATGGGATAAAAACTATTCTGTGGCACACCTAAAATGGCCCTATTCATTAATTTTGTGGTAACGACCATCTTATCGGATCCTTACTCCAAATCATCTATTTTCCGTGACAAACATTCTTTTATAGATTAAAATGGGGATTATTTGAACTATTTTTTTTATAGTACCTTACTCATGAGGACTCATTTGTGTGTACCCATTTAAGAGGGTCCCGCAATCTGTGCAAAAAAAAAAAAAAAAAACTCTGTTAAAATAGGTCTGAAGATTTTAAAGGTTTGAGCTAGAGACGAGCGCTTTTCTGCATTGTAAAGGTGCAACCACAAAGCCCACTCCAGTTTACACCCGTTTGTTTCTATGGCAGAGGCTGTGATACAGCTAAGCCTAAATCAGACTTGCCTGTGCTAAATGGTTCTCACAGGCGAAGTAAAATGATACAAATGACTTTGCTCGTGATGCGTGCCCCTCAAAAAAGATACAAATGTTACAACAGCCTGAGCGAACTGGACTTGAAACCACGATACAGATAAAACCATGGGCCATTCAATGTATTATCTGAGCGGCACCGGTGCTCCCACTCCACAGGTCATGTTTATAAGCGAGTGTTCAACACAATGATCAAGATTAGGAAGCCATTTACGGCACACCTGGTTGAAAACCACTGATTTAGCACCTCTATTGTACGCACTGACCGCAAGTCAGCATACGAGCATCTGTCAAATGACTGAAAACGTGACGTCAAGGTTGATGGCGCAACATTGAGAAGACTGCCAAAAGTTGAGTTGTTGATGGCCTTTTCTACTCATGGGGCGATTGGTCTAAGTAAGTAAACAAGCAAGGTTGATGGAACGCTTTACCTGCAATGACTGGGATACTTGGTTGCCTTTCCTACCGTAGTTAAATACTCTGACTAAGTCGCAAAAAAAAAGGTCAAAATGACAAAGCGGGAGGGAGGGGTAGCAACCTGGCATGTGACAGAGCAGGCTGTTGTGTAGCGGTGGCAGGGGGAAGGAGAGCTGGGCGTGCTCGGGCCCCTGGTTGCTGAGGCCCAGTTGAACCAAGAGTGTGGCGCTGGACGCCTGCAGGTTGAGGCAGCACTGCAGCATGCCTGGCTGGGTGGCTGCTGCCTTGGTCGACAGGTAGACCGTCATGAGGCGCTCAAACTGCTCGCGGAGCTGCTCGGCCGCCGGGCCGCCCGTGAGCTGGGCCTCCCGCCACGTACCCTGCAGCCGGTGGAGCGACTGGTTCATCTTCACCATCTGCTCGTGGAGTCTAGGGAGAAGCAAGAAGACACAATACAACTTTCTTAACCATATGTCACAGTGAACACTTGAAATTTGTCATGGTCCAGTTCACAACGTTAGACACAGTACATATTGCTCAGCCGTTATGAAGGATAACACTGAGATGTTATCACAAGTCTAGTCCAAGGGCCAGATCGAGCCGACTCCTGGACATAAACCCATGCTCAATGGAGAACCTCCACTGAGAGGTATTTTGTGTGTCAAGGAACAGGCTTAATCTAGGTCAGAAAAACAGCACCAAAGGTATTGTGTACTAACATGGTAAGTAGAACTTTCTTCATGCACAAACCCAAAACCAAGTAATATACTAATGTTCATCATATGGATACAGCATTGCTAGGTCAGGGGTATATTCAGTGAGGAGATATGTTCACAAATTTGCAGATAGAAATGCATTGAATAGACCGGACATGATTCCCTATTCTACTTGAAAGACAATCATATCTATCCTATCATTTTAATTATATCTAAATGTTCTGTAACGTTGCCAGTTAGTTACCTGTGGAAGCCCAGGTGAAGGGTCATCTGGGTGAGGATGAGGTTCTCAGTGAGGAGGCTGTACGACTGGGCGTACTCCACCGACTGCTGGGGGGGAAGGGGGACAAGACACGTCTCTTTGTCCAGACCTAATGATCAATGAGAAAATGATAGTTGATTCTCTATTTTATGTTAGTAAATATGAACCTATGTAAAAAGGACATCCAATGATCCACACCCACGTGCACGTATATACAAGAGTGCACATACAAACATGCACACAAACCTCTGGCATGCACGTTGCGGTTGTGCCGCTCCTCCTCGCTGAGCTCCTTGAAGGCGCAGTAGGTGGGGTTGAAGGTGAGCAGCTTGGGCGAGCGCGGCCGGCAGAAGGGCTGGCACAGCTTGAGCAGCGCGGCGCCCAGGTTGAGGAAGAAGGCGTCTGAGGCGTACATCTGGAAGTAGATCTCGGGCATCTGGTTGGCCCAGATCTTGGTGCGCCCGGCGTTGGCATGCAGGCAGCCGCCCAGCCAGGAGAGCAGCAGGTGGCGCGTCTCACCCGACTGCTGCAGCAGGTTCTTCAGGAGCTGGTGCAGCTTGTCATGGAACTGGCCCATGAACTGGGACGAAAGGAGGACAGGATATGTCAATAAGTAGACAGGAGCAGAGTATGTGAGCGGAGTTGAGCGGTCTGAAATCCCGCTCATCACTCACCGGCACTCCAAGTCTTTTCCAACCGCTCCGCTAAAAACGTCTGAGCTCAAAATCTGCTGATCCAGATTCACTACATTTATTAAAATCCCTATATTATTTCAAGGCTATAGCCTACAAATAAATAAATGGTGAAGCACTTGCGAGTGCGACACAAATGCTGATAGGGACATAAAGCACTCAGCATTTAAAAAACATTTTGTTGTATTAAACCATAAGTCTAAAAATTGCATATATAGGCTGTGACTTACTTATAATTAAATACAAATTAAACAAAAAAAATGCATTCTATACACACACAGTGCCAGTCAAAAGTTTGGACACACCTACTCATTCAAGGGTTTCTCTTTATTTTGACTATTTTCTAGGTGTGCCTTGTTAAAAGTTAATTTGTGGAATTTCTTTCCTTCTTAATGTGTTTGAGCCAATCAGTTGTGTTGTGACAAGGAAGGGCAAGAACAGCTCAAATAAGCAAAGAGAAAGGACAGTCCATCATTACTTTAAGACATTAAGCTCAGTCAATCTGGGAAATTGTGCAGTCGCAAAAACCATCAAGCGTTATAATAAGACTGTCTCATGAGGACCGCCACAGGAAAGGAAGACTCAGTTACCTCTGCTGCAGAGAAGAAGTTCATTAGAGTTACCAGCCTCAGAAATTTCAGCCCAAATAAATTCTTCAAAGTTCAAGTAACAGACACATCTCAACATCAACTGTTCAGAGGAGACTGCGTGAATCAGGCCTTCATGGTCAAATTGCTGTAAAGAAACCACTATTAAAAAGGACACCAATAAGAAGAAGAAACTTGCTTGGGCAAAGAAACACGAGCAATGGACATTAGACTGGTGGAAATCTGTCCTTTGGTCCGATGAGTCCAAATTTGAGATTTTTGGTTCCAACAACCATGTATTTGTGAGACGCAGAGTAAGTGAACTGATGATCTCTGCATGTGTGGTTCCCCCCGTGAAGCATGGAGGTGGTGGTGTGATGGTGTGGGGGTGCTTTGCTGGTGACACTGTCTGTGATTTATTTAGAATTCAAGGCACACTTAACCAGCATGGCTACCACAGCATTCTGCAGCAACACACCATCCTATCTGGTTTGCACTTAGTGGGACTATCATTTGTTTTTCAATAGGACAATGACCCAAAACACACCTCCAGGCTGTGTAAGGGCTATTTGACCAAGAAGGAGAGTGATGGAGTGCTGCATCAGATGACCTGGCCTTCACAATCACCCAACCTCAACCCAATTGAGATGGTTTGGGATCAGTTGGACTGTGGAGTTAAGGAAAAGCAGCCAACAAGTGCTCAGCATGTGGGAACTCTTTCAAGACAGTTGGAAAAGCATTCCTCTTGAAGCTGGTTGAGAGAATGCTAAGAGTGTGCAAAGCTGTCAAGGCAAAGGGTGGCTACTTTGAAGAATCTCAAATATATTTTGATTTGTATAACACTTTTTTGGTTACCAACTGGCAGGTGTCTTCACTGACATTTTCAACATGTCCCTGATTGAGTCTGTAATACCAACATGTTTCAAGCAGACCACCATAGTCCCTGTGCCCAAGAAAGGCAACCTGCCTAAATGACTATAGACCCGTAGCACTCACGTCCGTAGCCATGAAGTGCTTTGAAAGGTTGGTAATGGCTCACATCAACAGCATTATCCCAGAAACCCTAGACCTACTCCAATTTGCATACCGCCCAAACAGATCCACAGATTATGCTCTCCCTATTGCACTTTTCCACCTGGACAAAAGGAACACCTACGTGAGAATGCTATTCATTGACTACAGCTCAGCGTTCAACACCATAGTACCCTCAAAGCTCATCACTAAGCTAAGGATCCTGGGACTAAACACTTCCCTCTGCAACTGGATCCTGGACTTCCTGACGGGCCGCTCCCAGGTGGTGAGGGTAGGTAGCAACACATCTGCCACGCTGATCCTCAACACTGGAGCTCCCCAGGGGTGCGTGCTCAGTCCCCTCCTGTACTCTCTGTTCACCCACGACTGCATGGCCAGGCACGACTCCGACACACTCATTCAGTTTGCAGACGACACAACAGTGGTAGGCCTGATCACTGACAACGATGAGACAGCCTATAGGGAGGAGGTCAGAGACCTGGCCGGGTGGTGCCAGAATAACAACCTATCCCTCAACGTAACCAAGACTAAGGAGATGATTGTGGACTACAAGAAAAGGAGAACCGAGCATGCCCCCATTCTCATCGACAGGGCTGTAGTGGAGCAGGTTGAGAGCTTCAAGTACCTTGGTGTCCACATCACCAACAAACTAACATGGTCCAAGCACACCAAGACAGTCGTGAAGAGGGCACGACAAAGCCTATTTCCCCTCAGGAAACTAAAAAGATTTGGCATGGGTCCTCAGATCCTCAAAAGGTTCTACAGCTGCAACATTGAAAGCATCCTGACTGGTTGCATCACTGCCTGGTACGGCAATTGCTCGGCCTTCGACCGCAAGGCACTACAGAGGGTAGTGCGTACGGCCCAGTACATCAATGGTGCTAAGCTGCCTGCCATCCAGGACCTCTACACCAGGCGGTGTCAGAGGAAGGCCCTAAAAATTGTCACTGACCCCAGCCATAGACTGTTCTCTCCACTACCGCATGGCAAGCGGTACCGGAGTGCCAAGTCTAGGACAAAAAGACTTCTCAACAGTTTTTACCCCCAAGCCATAAGACTCCTGAACAGGTAATCAAATGACTACCCGGACTATTTGCATTGTGTGCCCCCCCCCCCCCCCAACCCCTCTTTTTCACACTGCTGCTACTCTCTGTTTATCATATATGCAGTCACTTTAACTATATATTCATGTACATACTACCTCAATTGGGCCGACCAACCAGTGCTCCCGCACATTGGCTAACCGGGCTATCTGCATTGTGTCCCGCCACCCGCCAACCCCTCTTTTACGCTACTGCTACTCTCTGTTCATCATATATGCATAGTCACTTTAACCATATCTACATGTACATACTACCTCAATCAGCCTGACTAACCGGTGTCTGTATGTAGCATTGCTACTTTTATAGCCCCACTACTGTATATAGCCTGTCTTTTTACTGTTGTTTTATGTCTTTACATACCTATGGTTCACCTAATACCTTTTTTGCACTATTGGTTAGAGCCTGTAAGTAAGCATTTCACTGTAAGGTCTACACCTGTTGTATTCAGCGCACGTGACAAATAAACTTTGATTTGATACATGATTCTGTGTGTGTTATTTCATAGTTTTGATGATGTCTTCACTATTATTCTACAATGTAGAAAATAGTAAAAATAAAGAAACCCTTGAATGAGTAGGTGTGTCCAAACTTTAAACTGGTACTGTATATTTGCACCCATCTCAGTGAACTAATCCATTGCGGAGACCTAGACTAAAAGCCAATTTATGCTTGATCTGAAAATGTGGTCGGATGTTCCATATGGAGGGTGTGACGCAATTGTGGAGCCTCCAGAGGTATGAAGAGGCCAAATTGAGCTCTGTACATCGACAGGCGCCTCCCAAATGTTGTAACAATGCGGAGGGCACTGTATAGCACCGCAATGACATGATTGGTTGACGGTAGGTGGGGGCGGTACATCCTGTATAAACACAAACTCACTTCTTTGACAACAGCTCTGCACTGCTCCGCAAAGCGCAAGAAGTATGAATCCACTGACTTCTGCTGAGGCCATTGTTGCCCTGACTTCTGCTGAGGCCATTGTTGCCCTGACGTTGGATTGACCATGTGCCCAGATGCACTTCTCTCTCCAGAATGCGCTCAATCCCGCCAATTTGTGCACAGTATTGTTTCATATCTTCATTGTGTGAATTGTTTGCATTTGATTGTTAGTGTCTATGAAGTGCCCATTACATATATCACCAGTTGTACATTTATCGTTAATTCCTAATCTTCAATGTTTGTTACTTAGGTTACAGTCATTTCTTTTAATGCATTCAATATTATTCCAGTCTTCCTGTTCTCATTGTTTGAGTGGACACATTGTTTGCAGAGTGCACAACCTATGCTACACTTGTGAGAAACACATTTTGGTTGATTTAATTCCATTTACGAGGCTACCTGGCTTGTGCGCAAATGTAGGCATATAAATGTGCCCATTTGGGGATCTGATAGTATTTCTGATTGGCTTAACGCACCACCACTAATGACCTGTGGAGCTTCTCAAAGTAATGTTTTCTTCACCTCAAACAGAAAGCAAACGAAGTCTGTTTTTACATCCATTGAGAATTCTCATACTTCCTCAATGTATCTGAAAAATCTCTCCAGCCCTCTCCCTTTCGATGACCACTCAGCATGAAAGGTAAAAATTGAATGCTCTGATCCAGTGGAAACGTCATAAAATAGGCTTCTTATCAGTGCTCGACTTGGACTGAAATAGGTTCCGGTACTCATTTTGGGTGCTGGTACTGTTGAAATTTCGATGCAGGAGCTCCACAATACTTTGAAACTAATATTCTGTAAGACTAACAGGGTTTGAGGTGCCGGTACTCAGCTCCAGTGAGCTCCTGCCCAAGTCAAGCATGGCTTCTTATCCCTTGCGCAAATAGCCTACAGCTGTGTATTCGCTAGCACAGTCTGTGAGCCGGACCCAATGTTCAAGTTCGTTGCAGACAGGCCATGTGTAGCCAATGTGATTTATAGGATATTTATTTTTAATCTGGATATTTTCTACCTGCAGGCTGCAATGTTTTTATTTGTTGGCTTTATGTAGGTTATTTTTTACATAGATGGAAATGGCTATAGAAGTTACTTTTTAGGTTTGTATCATTTTCATTTAGATTGATAATTTTTGATTAACCACATGACAATGAATTTGAGATATGAAGACGTTATAAATTAAACTGTTTCATGAAAATTTGCATATGAAAACCATACCTGGCACGCAGATCGGTAGAAATTCTAAGGTAAATTGGCATTCCACATGAGAAAGGTTGCTGACTCCTTGTGTAGCCTATTACTGGCAAAGCCAGCAGGAGCGGAAGGAGAATAGTTGGGTCAGGTTAAGTTTTTCATTTCTACTGGTTGGCTCTGGCGCCCTCGAGGCATCAAACTGTAAGCTTAAAGCATTAGACAAGCTCAATGCACATATTTGATTTTATAAAAACACATAGGGTGTGCTCAATTGATTGGTCGAAAGAACAGACAACTTTCGGTCGATCAAGATTTTTATTTGTCCGGGACAGCCTCCTTGAAAGTAGGAATATGCTAGGCCTATTGGACCAAAATAAATTATGGCCTATTGTATAGATAAAAGAATAAAAATGAAGAAAACTTCAGAGATCAGATTTTTACTTTATAAATACTTTGCTACAATGACACACTTAGTTACCTACCCACCTCGTTCCTTTATTTTAGCATGTGCACGTAGTAAGTACACCATCATGATTCGTTAGTTGTGGACACTACATCACCACACTCCCTCTCTTGCTCTTGGTCCTCATCTTTGTAAGTCACCTTGATTTAGCACCTGTGTGCTTTATCATTTCCTTTATGAAAATATTTCACAAACTCCATGACAGTAGCTAAAGCAAGGGGCTATAGCAGCACCCAATAGACTACAAATGCATGCTGGGTCGGGCCGGCCCAGAGCTCGTGAAGTGAGCGCTACTGAATCTCTCTCCTGGAACGAAATTGGAGTGGGTAAGACAGCCGATGCTCCAGCCTTTGGGAATCTCGCGCCGCACTCCAGTGAAATTAGGCACACTCCGCTCCAGCTCCACTCACATAGTCTGGCACGGGAGGTGATCACTTAACAACACTGTAACCTACACTTGTTGTTCTACTGGTGTGTTTATAAGATCTTGTGGTGAACTCTGGACAAAGCCCCATGTTATGTTGTCAGTGGATCATTTTGGCACGACATTTCTTGTTAAATTCAGATGTAAAAAATACCCCTGAATGCTATGATACCCTGTTATTGTCTGAAACCTATTGAAGTGGTATTTAGAACAGGGGTGCTCAAACTTCTGGGCTTGGCGGGCTATGTTCCTAAGGTTAATAACTTGAATATGTTTCAAACGACTTAAAGATGCACTATGCAGAAATCCCTCCACCAGTTCGCCTAATTTCAGTTTATGTGACAAAACAAGCAAGTATAGTGTAGCGAATCATTGTACCATCTAAACCGCTGCAGAAAATATTTTCCATAACCAAAACTATTGTATTTTCAGCTGGTGTACAAAACCAAAAGACGCAAAAATGAAATTTAAGACTGGAAGCATAGAAATAGAGCACATAGAACAAATCTACTGCTTCTTAGACTTGCTTTCAACAAGAATGACAGATCTATAACTGACATTTCTATGTGAATTTGGTTGGATACCCCAAAAAGTTACATATTGCAGCTTTAAATATGGTGACGGTATTGGAAAGTTCAGGGAAACTCATCAGGCAGAAGTGCCTCTAGACTTTTGGGGTGGAACAAAACATTTTAGTGCCTGCCTTCTTGGCAGTGGATAATTGCATAATTATTATGCATTGTTAAAGTAAAATTTTCAGCAATTCTTTACATTTTGGCATGCGGTGTAGAGAAAATGTTGCTGTTTTAAAACTAATTACATGCAATTCTACAAATTCTGCCATGGGGTAGAGAGAAAATGTTATAGCAAAATGTGTAGAATTGCAGGATATTATGAGGTGAATAATTGTTTTTGCAGTTTTAAAGCAAATTTCCTGCTATTCTACACATTGTGTAGCTTAGACTAAGCTAGTGTCTGACCATTGGCAGTAAGCTAGATGTAGGCCTAAGTGGGGTTTTGGAGTCACAGAAGACGAGAAGGTTAGGGGTCCGTCCCAAATAACACTCTATTCCCTATATATAGTGCACTACTTTGACCAAAGACTCTAGTGCCCTTACCTGGTGTATGTTGGACTCCTGCACCTTCATTTCCTGTGGACTGGAGCGTGAGGGGTTGAGGAAGAAGCCGTGACCCTCCACCACCCCCGGGGTCTTCAGCAGGCAAGAGATACTCAACACAGTGCCAAGGAGGGTCTTCTGATACTGAAGCCCATTGTTGGGATCTTTGGGTTGGATGTGCTCCACCAATACCTGGAGGAAGACAATTTGAAGTATATTAACAAAGAGTAAACTACTTTTGAGATCGAGGTTGTCCATCTCAGACATATGAATGCAGTTGTAAAAATAATAATAATATTGTTATGAATAGAATACAATAGAATAGTACAGAATATAATCAAGTAATAATCATGGTTGTACAAAACAGTCCAGAGGAATGGTGACGATGCATTACGGCCCCTAACCGTAGCGATATCTTTTTGGCGGCTGAAGTAGAGGAGCAGGTCCAGGTAGGAGAAGAGCAGCCGCTGGCAGAGATCCAAGTCTTTCACACGGCATTGGAAGATATCAAGTACGGGCCCGATCACCTCGCTGAAGGTGCGCACCTCCTGGTCAGCCAACAGGCCAGCGATCACCTCCTCCACGAACTCCACCACCTCGTCCAGCTCTGCAACGCACAACAGAAAGCACACTTAATGTCAGGGTTTTTCTTGGCTCAAAAAGGGGCTTAGCTATAGATAAGTAAAAACCTGGTATAATAGCCCTGTATAATGCAGAAAAGATGCTGTACTTTACAGAACCAGACGTGTACAGGGTTTTTCCTGGCTCAAAAAAGGGCTCAGGTATATATAGCAGAAAAAAATAACCTGTATATATAGCCTACACAGTTCAGTAAAGTATACTCTCTGTATTGTACAGGCATCTTTCCCACCCTTTTCTGGACACAAACCACACGCAACATCATCAGGACCTTATACGACAACACACAGCAAAGTGAGGCTATTATGCACTAATAAATACAGATAGACAAGTTCAAACCAGTCTAAACCAGTTCTTTCATCAGCGGGTGCAGACTAGACTAAGTTACAGCACATCCTGTCTTGGGAGGCCTCAACAGTTGATACCTGAGCAGCAAACACCACTTTCTTTGGCTACTGAGATGGAACAGAACCGGGATCCTCAGACAGCCGGGGGGCTTTAATAATTGAATGGACTCACGGGCTCCGCCGACTCCCTCTAGCAGCAAATCCAGTAGCTGCTCGTACACGTTCTGTCTGATGTAGATCTCGGGGGTGAGCAGGACCGTGCGTGTGTTGGACACCGCCAGGTTCTTACAGCGCACTGCGTACGACAGCAGCTTCTCCGGTACTTTGGTGACCTGAGGGTGTGTAATGTCAGGAGGGAGCAGGGAGGTTAAGAATTTGTCACATCATTGTCAGCAATGGAGCACAAACTAAACATGCATTATTTAGCCTATATGCAGATTGAAATGATCTAGAAATAAACAGCAGATTTAAACTTAGACAGGTCATTCATTATGTTCAGTAAGACTATTTACCTTGTCACACTATTTCGCTTTACATTGTCCCATGCAGCACGGTTTAGACAGTGTACAAAACATTAGGAACACTTTCCTCATATTGAGTTGCACCCCCCCTTTTGCCCTCAGAACAGCCTTAATTCGTTGGGGCATGGACTCTACAAGGTGTCGAAAGCGTTCCACAGGGATGCTGGTCCATGTTGACTCCACTGCTTCCCACAGTTGTGTCAAGTTGGTTTGATGTCCTTTGGGTGACGGACCATTCTTGATACACATGGGAAACTGTTGAGCGTGAAAAACCCAGCAGCGTTGCAGTTCTTGACACACAACCGGTGCGCCTGGCACCTACTACCATACCCCGTTTGAAGGCACTTCAATCTGTTGTCTTGCCCATTCATCCTCTAAATGACACACATACACAATCAATTGTCTCAAGGCTTAACATTTTTTCTTTAACCTGTCTCCCCTTCATCTATACTGATTGAAGTGGATTTAACAAGTGACATCAATAAGGGATCATAGCTTTCACCTGGATTCACCTGGCAAGTCATTGAAAGAGCAGGTGTTCCTAATGTTTTGTACAGTCCGTGTTTGCCTTTTAAAACTGTCCTATACAGCACACTTTTCCTGACTGAATTATGGCTGGGAATTCGTGGAGAAAGAAATTAGGAATGAGAGTGAGTGCTGTGTATGTGACCCCACCTCTTCCTTGGCTCTCTGGTAGCAGGCGTAGAGGAACGGTATGGCGGACTTGTCCCCAGCGTCTCGGTCGGCAGAGAGATTTACAGCATTACACGAGGTCATGTAGATGAGGTGGTTTCCTGGCTCCAGCATCAGTAATCTGTTGAAGAGTGCCTGATATAAAAAAAATATATATTAAAAAAAAAAAGTAAAAAAAAAACTTAGCCAACATTCTGTGCTATGAACTTCATGTACTTACTTACTGATCTCTGCTCCTTGTGGAGCATATGGTCTCTATGAACTTTGTTCACTATGCATTTTTCACTATTCCATCTTCTTAGAGTAGATGATGCACTGTATACTTAAATAGGCCTAGTCCCCTGAAACTACAAGCCAGCGAGGAAATCGGTATGAGAAGAGGATACAGTACTGTACATGTGGATCTTATGGCATCGAGGTCAACTGGGCTGACCAGCGAACAGTTCGCCACCACCATTACCAATGTCCAGTCCTATTGTACCTGCTCAATGTTGTCCATGTCCAGCCAATCTTGACCGTCCATCTCAGCGGCCATTTCCTCCAGGAACACGCAGCGTGGAGGAATCCCATTGCCTCCTCTCAGACTGGGGTCACCTGAGGTCAAACAATAGTTCATGTTTTACTTTTCACTTAGAGCAAACACGGTCATTCATGACTCATTCCAGCATCTAGTTTATGAGTATTGAGCCGGGGTAAGTCATTTACTGTTTACTGGATAGCCCTGAAATGGAATCCTAAGAGAGGCCAGCGGTCCAGCAGCACCAAAGAGCACGAACAGATTAGATTAAGACTAGAAATGGACAGACAGGGGCTCCGTCATCGGGGCACTTTCATGCCAGTCAGTGAGGGATGATGAGCGGGAAAAGAGGAGGCGGCGGACAGTAATCTGGGACCTGTAGACCCCCTTGATGACACAGCCTGAGTCAGCCAGTTGGCTGATGCCAAGCCGATCACGCTCTGTCTAATCTAGTACGCACAGTGACGGCGTGAAGAAAAGACCGCCAGGAAGGATGGTTGTACTGAATCCCCATGAGTTGAAGAAAGAGTTGAAGAAAGCTGTAAATCACACATTGACCATGCCTCAATACAGCACCTCAGATCAATCAACAGAAAACAGAGGGGAATAAAGAAGGCAGTCGAAATTGGGGCCTGGTTATTAAAACAGGGGGATGTTGATGGGTGATTAATCAAGCCATCGCTTGTGTATGGGCACACAAAGGGTTGCCTGGGAAACAGACTGATTTGCTATAGTTCATACCACTACGGTACATCATATAGACCCAGCCAGGCAACATTAAGGGTTGTTGACATGACAACAAGATTCAGTAAACTAGAAGGGACAAGTGGCATCACGCTGCCACTCCAATGGAAAAAGGTGTCCTAAATGAAGAACAAACACGGTGTAAAAGCCCTAATACGCTCCAATCTAACTTCCTGCACTCACTGTTGTCCAAGGTGATGAGGAAGATCCTCTGAATCATGTGGTTGATGTTGAGCTGCTCGCACAGCTCCTGCCGCGACAGGAAGGAGCGGCTGATCTCGGCCACCGAGTCGTCATTGTCCTCGATGCTGTCCGAGTTCTCCGACTCGGACTGACTTCCCTCCGAGTCCTCCGCTGCAATACGAGATAAGCCAGCAAATATAAGAAACCGTATGAGGTCATTGTCAAATGTCAAGTCAGTGAGCGTGCTGCATCATATCAGTGGTGTTTAAATTATACAGACAGGCTATAGCCTATATAAGTGGCACAGTGAACCATTAGAGCTGGAGTGGCCACGTGGTTTTGCAGGCCTTTATTCCAACCCAGCACTAAAACACCACCAATTGAGCTAATCAAGGTCCTGCCATGCAGCCGATTAGTCAGGTCATGTGTGCCAGAGCTGGGCTGGAGCAAAAGCCTGCGTGCCCTGTAACTCCTCCTTGGGAGGGTAACTCACAGGGTGGTTCGCCATGGTGCAAAGGTGGCTTCTGGCCCGATGCAAACTGCTTGGCGTCGGCGAGGGAGCTGAAAAGGGCAGCGAAGGGGTTGCGGGAGATGTTTTGGTTGTTGTTGCCCTGGTCAGTCATCTCACTGGAGCATAGACTCCATCAACAGGTGCTGGCACCAGCCTGGACAGAGAGGTACACTGTGGTATGGAACACTGGACTAGGTGAGTTCAAACAAATCTATAGAAGTTGTTTCAAGTGTGTCAGTCTGTGAGGGCAATCAGGGGATGCACGGGAACCCAGACTCTGAAATCCCGAACCTGTTTGCTAACGATCCACTCCTTATATGCTACTCTGTGTCAAGGAGTGCCAGGGAGTGGAATGATAACTCAGAACAGACTGGTACCCCCGAGGCTAAACCCAGACAGTGTGCAGTTTCATTCAGGCCAGAGGAATAACAGAAACCCAATGTTCATTCGTGAACCACAGACTGACTGGTTAGCTTATTGACAGGGCTCTACAGTGCTACCATTTTGGGGGCATAAGATCCCAAAATATTTTGCTGTGCTACCTGGAATTTTGGTAGCACCAGTGCCCCAAGAAAAAAAGAAAAATCCCCCAGGTAATAATTGTTGTATTGAATTCTTTGCTGTCCCTCTGCCCACAGCCTCAGTGGCATGCAAATGTGGTGGCACCGAAAGAAAGAAAAAGGGAGCACTTCTTTAGGTGATGAGCTTCAAAAGCAGCTAGGAATCATATAGGCTATATCTCAATCTTAAAATGTTTATTTTTTTAAACTTGTGCCCCTAAACCCTGTATTTTAACGTATAAAATGTATTATATAAACCCATTGATTCTTGAAAAGTATAACATAATGCCCCATGAGCTTAGTTCAACTGTCTTACCCCATCAGAAGGCAAAACATAGCTTGTTTTTCCAATGTTTGTAAACAGAGTAAATGTAAACAAACTCTGTATAGCCTCAAAACATGGTTAAAACTATAACGTTGATATCTAGTCTGTCCTTGCAGCCATAGCTCTGTCTATACATTTGAGTGTGGTTATATTTCTCCAGACCCATCCCTCAACCTTTTGACGGAAACTGTGGGGGAGACCATTCTTTGTTATCGTTTCAACTGTGGATTGCTGCTGTAATACCTCAAATATTTTTCATTCTGCTCCTAAATATCTTTGTGTGCTCCTACATTTTTCAAAACGTAGAACACATGTCACAGTAGAGTCCTGATTGAATGCCGACGTTTATTGTTTTACTGAAATAAAGGCAGAAGAACACATGTGTTACAGTACAGAGTCCTGAATCAATGCGGATGTTTACGGTTTGACTGAAATAAGGCAGCATAGACAGACTGCCAACAGATGGACGTCTTCCATCTTACACTTTGATTTTGCATAATGTAAGTACATTATTATCATCATCATTATGATGATGCGTAGGAAAGGGTCTGTCAACGTCAAGTGGTGGTAACCTGGACACCTGTAACATGCTAGTTAGTCGCATAGTTGGTTAGATTGCTAACTAACTAGCTAGCACCTGGCTAGCTAATTAACGAGCTGTCAAGTGATGATGTAACTATATCACAACATACGAATTAAGTGATGTGTTATTTGAAGGAAGGGCACATAGCTAACTAGCCACTTACCTTCCGATAACTCGAATCAATTGCATAATAACTCAATAAGCAAGCTGATAATGTAGCTAGCTAGTTGTCAGTGAATCACCGGTTCCACTCAAGTAGCTAGCTAGCTAGCAGTCGCCGTATTTAGCTGGCAAGCTAGTTAACTTTAGGCTAGCAGATGGACTGCACATGATCCAGGTAAGTTGTCAAGCCCGCTGTACTTTGTCAGTTACGGGGCAAAACTTGACTCTTTTGACAGATGTCAAACAAAAAAGCAGATATTCAAATGTCGGAATATTGTCATACCTGAAACAACAGCAGATAACGTGTATTTCAATTAGCTAGAAAAGCTTTCTTTCCTCTGCTTTGGTTCTCGCACCGCTGTGAAGCAGGCAGGGATAACTAAGTACGTCCGGGTCACGGATCGTTATAACTCTTCACAATAAATGTCCCGTCCTGTATAATTTGTCAATTCATAATTCGAACGAAAATGATGGAAAATGTGCACAACTATCGATATATTATATACTAGTTATCATACAAAGAATAATACAAAGTATTTCTATAAGATATGTAATTTATTTGTTTGTTCTCTATTTGTTCAAGCCTAAATGGTCAACAATGTTTTTTGTGTGTGTACTCCTATCATTTATTGCACCGTACAAAATAATCTGTACATTGTGTCGCAGTAAAAGAGGGGTCCATTCTAATCAGGAGCACTTTTAGTTTCCAAATCCACAGAGTTTACACCCAGAGGAGCGTTGCTTGTAGTGGCCCATCAACTGAAATCCAATAATTTTTTTCATATTGGATATACATATTGCACCATACAAAATGATCTGTAAATTGTGTCACAGTAAAAGGGGGGTCCAATCTACTCAGGAACACTTCTAGTTTCCAAATCCAGAGTTTACTCCCAAAGGAGCGTTGCTGCTCATTTGGTGGCTTTTATAGAGTGGCCCATCAACTTAAATCCAATAATTTGTTTTGTGCTTTTGTACATGTCTTCTGTATCAGATTCTACTAATCAGTTTATTAGTACAAACATGTTTGGTAGAACTGGGCTTAAACAAAGGCTTGCACACCTTGTGGTTCCTTAAGAGCAGGTTGGACCAGAATAAGTACTAGTTCCTAAGTCTGATTATTGTAGGTTTGGCTGTAAATAGTTTTTTGTTGTTGTTGTAATAAGCCCCTATTTTTACAGGTATTTTAACATACATTTCCATGTAAATAGTTTAGTTATTGTTCGTGATTAGTTTTTTTTACAAGAGGTTGCTCGATTGTCTTAAATGCGATCATGGAATTTTTTTAACAGTTTCTCCAACATTGGCTTAAATGGGGTTTTGTTTTTTCACTTCCCTCTGGAAAATAGATATTTAAAAGTAGCATCGAATAAAAATGAGCATTGACATTATTTCTGTATCCATGTGTCATCATGTTGTGTCTTTACTGAAATACAACTTACTTTAAATGTTGCATTCATGTTCATCAGCAACTCACTTAAGGTGCATTTCCACACCTGGATTGAGAAATCACCTGTCCATTATTCTTTTCAGAATTCTTCAAGCTCTGTCAAATTGGTTGTTGATCATTGCTAGACAACCATTTTCAGGTCTTGCCATAGATTTTAAAGTAGATTTCAGTCAAAACTGTAACTCGGCCAATCAGGAACATTCACGGTCTTCTTGATAAGCAACTCCAGTGTAGATTTGGCCTTGTGTTTTAGGTTATTGTCCTGCTGAAAGATGAATTCATCTCCCTGTGTCTGGTGGAAAGCAGACTGAACCAGATTTTCCTCTAGGTTTTTGCCTGTGCTTAACTCCATTCAGTTTTATTTTTTTTATCCTGAAAAACTCCTTAGTCCTTACAATTACAAGCACAGTCTTTTGTCCTATGGCCCCCGGGACATATCTCACACTTTGGAATCTCCCTCCTACACACTGCTACAACATTACCATAAACCTGGCACCTGAAACAACATAGTGGATTTGGAACAAAAGCTCTCACGGGATAACCTATATAGCGCAGCATGACTTTATCCGGCAAACACTCGGCATCAGAACTCAGAAGGACTGACAGGGTTTCCTCAGTCGCACCAAATGGCGTGCATCACAGACACCAGGGATCCCCAACTTCAATTGATCCCCCTTAACACTCAAACCCCACCCCAGTTATCACTCCTTTCAATGGTGCTGGAGAGCAAAGCAGGACACCACTTTTGTCTCGAAAAGCGCAGCGCCCTTTCCATCTGAGCAGCAGACACACAAAAAATTAACACATGTCTACCTCTGGATACTTTGACCTAATTGACAGAAGCCAACTCCTTCTTCACCCAGACTGATACCACAAACGCGTAGGCCAAAGGCATGGATCCACTTTCTCCACTAATCGTACTCCCACTGTGCTAGAGTCAACTTGGGAATTTTCTCGGAAGCCTTCACCTCACCTGATGACGAAGGTTCTTTCTCCTCACTTTTGTCAGGATCAATTTCAAGTTCACTATCCATCGACTGCTCATGGTCTTCAGGCGAATAACATGCATTTTTCTGTCCTGTACTTGACCCAAAGGAGAAAGTACTCTGTATTTTGCAGTTGGTTTGGGTTTGTACCTTGCGCCCTTCTTTCTGTCTCGATTCTTCTCGCCATCCACCCTCTTCCTCGCCCGGTCCTCCGACATGTCTTCCATCTCCTTGTGAGACTTCAGGAAACTCACTATCAAGCTTCCTGCTGCTGTCATGCTCCCTTAAGAAACCCGCCCACGTTCGCATACGCCGAGTCATCCACCACGAAGCTATTGCACTATCCAGGGGTTTATTTCAATAGTCTAAATAGGTTTCCTCTCCGCGTATCCTTGTCGGGACTGATAAGGTAGGCCTCAACTAAATCTAGGATAAACTAAACCTCAGATCATTGCAGCAGAAATAGTGACGATGAGGAAATGGCAGGCTGGTGAGCTTGAATAGCACTCAATGCACGAGTGCGACCTTAGTGATTGCATGACCTCGTCAAGAGGTTAAGACCTCTCTTGGTGTAATGGTAAAGATGTCGAAGGAATCCATGTTAGGAATTTGCTTTAATATGAAATTCTGCAAAGGCTAAAGTAGGTCTTGTGCGTGCACTGTAGATACTCACTGAATCTCCTTCCACCTTTACCCATCAGAATTCAGCTTGTAATGGACGTTTTATCATGTGTTTGATGACACAGACAAGGATCAGCACAGTACAAGTACAAAAATGTAAATACTCAAAATAAACAAGACATAATTTTATACTATACTTGCATAGCTATATACTGTAGATTGAACTAGTTTTATGCATTTGTATGGCTCGTCAAGTGCTTAGTGATAGATCTTTAAACTTTGTGCACCTCTTTGAATCATCGCATACAATACCGATCATAGATTCTCAACTGAGCCTCACTGATGTTTTTCCCATTTTATTTATCCTGATTTCACCTTAGAATAAACCTAAACTTCATTATCCCATCATATACACATGAGATATTACTAATTGAAACGGTGTGCAATCTACTCTGCAAATCCTCCTTTGCAAGAAGCAGGTCATAGCATAGCTCTATCGGCACAGTCCTGACAAAGAGGACATGTGAGATTGGGAGATGTGGAGCGAAGGGATTACATCCTCTGTTTCAGATGGAAGTAGACTCCCCATGGCAGTGCCCCCAATGACTGCAGCTGTTTGTTGTTGATGCTGTGCCAGTGCCAGATCCTCTGTTAGGTGAGATGCCTAATGTTGTCTTCATAACGACTTGGATCACTTCTCGGCATTCCATCACAAGAAAGCCTCATTTGTTTTCTCTGAAACCTGCAACGTATTAGATTAATAAGTATTATTTATCTCAATCTGTAGTATTAATATTTGTATCTGTGTGGGTGTGTGAGTGCATGCATGTGAGTGTTCCTCACCTGAGTGCTGTGGAGTATGACCCCAGGAGTGATTGGAAGCCCACTATGTTTGAGTCTCTCATACCCTGACCTCTCCACAACCAGTAATTTCAAAGACGACTCGCTCTTCTTTATCAGCATCACAACGTCCTCGAAGTACTCATTCTCGACATTCTGGCCATTCACCTCCACAACCACATCCCCTTCCCACAGTCCGGCCCTATGTCCTGAGCCCTTTACCACCACCTGGAGGACAAAAGAAAACTGTAACCGTGCAACTCATTTCTCATAGAACCATCTCAACACCTGCCCTCCTCATTATAGCGATGCATGTGGAAAACAACACAGCAGATCAATATCGGGAACTTTTGATTGATGATAGCTGTTACTCATTAGCACAACTTTGATTGGGGATGTTTCAAATGGCCTATTTATGTCAGGAAACATAATGATAGAGATTACAACAAATAAATGAGCGAGAGATCGATGATAAGGGCGTTATGGTGTTGATGTTCGAAGGAATACCTGGCCTATGAAAGTCCCTGGCTCATGTTGAACACAGCCCAGATTAAACCCGAAGCCTGATTCTTCTCTCTCGAGGACACAGAGTCTTGGACAAGGAAGTGAGCCATGCTCGTTTTTACTCAGCCCATCCTGAATCTCAGTGCAAGGGGACTGTGTCTTCCTCATCCTCTCTCCTTCTGGCAGACTGTCCTCATGGAATAGCAGGGGAGATAGCCCCAACTGCGGTTGGGAACAGAATAGACTGTTTTTGACTGGGAAGGTGTTTTTAGTTGACATAATTCTTAGACAATCTTGTATTTGGTGTCAGCATTGATCTCAGCAACATCTTAACATAATCATCATCTTACTGTCATTTCCTCGTGAGGTTCAATAAAATAAAATCCAGGAGAACTCAGAGGATCCTACTGACTACAGTATCAGTATTCTAACACCAGAACTTGCATAACTCCTCATTTCCAAACTGCACATGACCTCCGTCCACTTACACACCTGTGTGTAGAAGTCTCTTCCGTGTATGGGCATGGTGGTGAGGCTAACCTGGTTGCCACTCTTCCTCACTGCCCTGACAATATCCTCATGCTCCATAGACTCTGAAGGCTGCCCATTGACCGCCAGCAGCAAGTCTCCATCCTGCATACCAGCCTCTTCTGCTGGACTCCCCACATCCACCTCACGGAGTAAGTTAGCTGGACCCAACAACAAACAATTCAGCTCAGCCAGCAGGTATAATGTTTATTACTTGTTATAAGCATGTACGAGTCTTTCTAATGTCCTATTACAAGGTTTGTAATGTGTATAGTATGTCTTTCTATGCAGCACATTTTCTACGGACTTAAAATGACTGTTATTTAGTTAGGATCATTAAGAGATGATAATAAGATATTATAAGGTGGTCATAGTAGGTGCTTGTAACATGGTCATGCATGCTTATACAAATGGAAGTTTCTATCAAAAAAAGTGTATTGTTAGATGATGTGTGTGCATCATTCTCACCAATACGCCTCCCTGAAGTCAACTTCTCTTGTCGTAATAAGAAGCCGTATCCATCTGACCCCTGGACCAGATGCATCGTTGTGGGTCTGTGTGGCAGGTTGTGAGAGCCGGCCATGATAGGCAAGATGGGCAGTTTCCGTCGGATGTAGCTCGCTTCACTTTCTCTGTCGATGACTAGGATGGTCACATGGACGCTACATTTCTTCACCTGAGCAGTACACAGAGATAAACTTGAGGGAGAAGTGAGGAACATGCTTGCACGTGCACACACACACACACACATACACACAGACATAATAAGACACACACAGAGACACACACACACATCTGCCATGTGGGTTTGTTTACCAAGAGCAGTTCTGAGAAGGAGGGCCTGTATGCTTACCATTTTACTGATAGCTGAATGGGTGAGCGTTGATACCATGGCACCGTTGATCCACACCAGTCTATCTCCGCTACGCACCCCTGCCCTCTTTGCAGGACCCTCACTTACTGTGCTCAACATGTATTGACCCTTCTGACCTGGAGAGATAAAAACAGACACAAACAAACATCTCCACAGAGATCCTCTCTTCGGCAATATTTGTCACATACGCCGAATACAACAGAGGTGTAGACTCTACCGTGAAATGCTTACTTACGAGCTCTTTACCAACAAAGCAGAGTTAAAAAGTATGTAAAATAACAATAACGAGGCTATGTACAAGGTACCGAGTCAATGTGCAGGGATACGAGGTAGTTGAGGTAATTATGTTCGTGTAGGTAGGGGTAAAAGTGACTGGGCAATCAGGATAGATAATAAACAAAGTAGATGCAGCATATGTGAAAAGTGTGAAAGTGTGTCTGTGTGCGTGTACAGTATGTGTGTGGCGTCAATATGCATGTGTGTGTTGGTGTATGTACAGTGCCTTCGGAAAGTATTCAGACCCCTTGACTTTTCCCACATTTTGTTAGGTTCCAGCCTTATTCTATAATGGATTAAATAGTTTTTTCCCTCATCAATCTACACACAATACCCCATGATGACAAAGCAAAAACAGGTTTAGACATTTTTGCTAATTTAATACAAATAAAAAACAGAAATATTACATTTACATAAGTATTCAGACTCTTCACTCAGTATTTTGTTGAAGTACCTTTGGCAGTGATTACAACATCGAGTCTACTTGGGTATGACGTTACAAGCTTGGCACACCTGTATTTGGAGAGTTTCTCCCATTCTTCTCTGCAGATCATCTCAAGCTCTGTCAGGTTGGATGGGGAGCGTTGCTGCACAGCTATTTTCAGGTCTCTCCAGAGATGTTCGATCGGGTTCCAGTCCGGGCTCTGGCTGGGCCACTCAATGACATTCAGAGACATGTCCCGAAGCCACTCCTGCGTTGTCTTGGCTGTGTGCTTAGGGTTGTTGAACTGTTGGAAGGTGAACCGTCGCACAGTCTGAGGTCCTGAGCACTCTGGAGCAGGTTTTCATCAAGGATCTCTCTGTACTTTGCTCCGTTCATCTTTGCCTTGATCCTGACTATTCTCCCAGTCCCTGGTGCTGAAAAACATCCCCACATCATGTTCTGCCACCACCATCCTTCACCGTAGGGATGGTCTAAGGTTTCCTCCAGATGTGAGACTTGGCATTCAGGCCAAAGAATTCAATCTTGGTTTCATCAGACCAGACAATCTTGTTTCTCATGGTCTGAGAGTCTTTAGGTGCCTTTTGGCAAATTCCAAGCGGGCTGTCATGTGCCTTTTACTGAGGAGTGGCTTCCGTCTGGCCACTCTACCATAAAGACTTGATTGGTGGAGTGCTGCAGAGATTGTTGTCCTTCTGGAAGGTTCTCCCATCTCCACAAAGGAACTCTAGAGCTCTGTCAGAGTGGCCATCGGGTCCTCGGTCACCTCCCTGACCAAGGCCCTTCTCCCCCGATTGCTCAGTTTTGCCGGGCGGCCAGCTCAAGGAAGAGTCTTGGTGGTTCCAAACTTCTTCCATTTAAGAATGATGGAGGCCACTGTGTTCTTTGGGACCTTCAATGCTGCATAAATGTTTTGGTACCCTTCCCCAGATTTGTGCCTCGCAACAATCCTGTCTCTATCACGTTTTAGGGAAGACCCAGATGCAGACAGTGTCGAAGTAACAAAAGTTTATTACTAGAACAGGGGGCAGGTAAAACGACAGGTCAAGGGCAGGCAGAGGTCAGTAAACCAGATCAGAGTCCAAAAGGTACAGAATGGCAGGCAGTCTCAGGGTCAGGGCAGGCAGAGGTCAATAATCCAGTGTGGTGTGACAAGGTACAGAACAGCAGGCAGGCTCAGGTTCAGGGCAGGCAGAATGGCGGAACAGGAGACTGTGAAACATGGGTTTGATTCTAGACACATGAAAAGTGGGTTGTATACGGAGGGTACGGGGCAACAGAAGACGAACAGCAGAGGGGCTAATGACCTTGTAGATGGAGAAAAGGGCCGATGGACTTGTTTACGTGCTGCTGTGCGGTTTGTTGTTACTTTGTTGCTGACGCTACTTTGCTACCTGACAACTTTACGTTTTTTACGTTCGAATTTTTAATAGCCATTTTATATTTTTATTTTTCCCTCGCTCTACTTTTTCACCTCGGACGCTTTATCTGGACATGCACAAAACTATCTGCTTATGGTAAGGTTAGCCGTGCTGCAAGCCCAGCTTCAGATGCAATCGTTAGGCAAGGGTAAATTAAGTGAAGGAAAGGATGAAACAGCATCTATTTAACCAATAAGTACAGATAGTAGTATAAATCCCTTCGCACAGTCCACGCAGCCGGACAATTTTCTCTTGGCTTCTAGAAGGAAACGCTGTCGGAATGCTCAACCGGTGTCGCTCATTCAGCCGACAGAAACATTTAACCAGTTCTTCCCATTTAAGCAACGAGTCGGAGTCAGAGGCCGAGCCTTCTCTGGTCTCTCCTCCACCTGTTACGTGGTCTGAGCCGCCGAAGCCTCCCACAATTAGCTCTGACAAATTGAAAACCCTAGTCATTGGCGACTCCATTACCTGCAGTATTAGACTTAAAAAGAATCATCCAGCGATCATACATTGTTTACCAGGGGGCAGGGCTACTAAAGTAAAGGCTAATCTGAAAATGGTGCTGGCTAAGGCTAAAACTGGCGAGGGTAGAGGGTATAGGATTAATGTTATCCACGTCAGCACCAACGATGTTAGGATGAAACAGTCAGAGATCACCAAGTGCAACATAACTCCAGCGTTTAAATCAGCTAGAAAGATGTGTCGGCATTGAATAATTGTCTCTGGCCCCATCCCAGTTAGGGGGAGTGATGAGCTCTACAACAGTCTCACAACTATATATTTGGTTGAAAACTGTCTCAAAATTGGGCTACTTAATGTAAGTAAGGCAGTTAGTCTTTTTTTTACCCCCTTTTCTCCCCAATTATCATGGTATCCAATTGTTAGTAATTACTATCTTGTCTCATCGCTACAACTCCCGTACAGGCTCGGGAGAGACGAAGGTCGAAAGCCATGCGTCCCCCGAAACACAACCCAACCAAGCCGCACTGCTTCTTAACACAGCGCGCCTCCAACCCGGAAGCCAGGCGCACCAATGTGTCGGAGGAAACACCGTGCACCTGGCTACCTTGGTTAGCGCACACTGCGCCCGGCCCGCCACAGGAGTCGCTGGTGCGCGATGAGACAAGGATATCCCTACCGGCCAAACCCTCCCTAACCCGGACGACGCTAGGCCAATTGTGCGTCTCCCCACGGACCTCCCGGCTGCGACAGAGCCTGGGTGCGAACCCAGAGTCTCTAGTGGCGCAGCTAGCGCTGCGATGCAGTGCCCTAGACGACTGCGCCACCCGGGAGGACTCAAGGCAGTTATAGTCAATGAACTGATCACAACCTTGATGTGATTGGCCTGACTGAAACATGGCTTAAGCCTGAAGAATATACTATGTTAAATGAGGCCTCTCCTCCTGGTTACACTAGTGACTATATACCCGCATATCCTGCAAAGGCGGAGGTGTTGCTAACATTTACGACAGTAAATTTCCATTTACAAAAAAAAAAACAGCATTTTTGTCTTTTGAGCTTTTAGTCATGAAATCTATGCAGCCTACTCAATCACTTTTTATAGCTACTGTTTACAGGCCTCCTGGGTCGTATACAGTGTTCCTTACTGAGTTCCCTGAATTCCTATCGGACCTTGTAGTCATGGCAGATAATATTCAAATTTTTTGTGACTTTAATATTCACATGGAAAAGTCCACAGACCCACTCCAAAAGGCTTTCGGAGCCATCATCCAGTCAGTGGGTTTTGTTTAACATGTCTCTGGACCTACTCACTGCCACAGTCATACTCTGGACCAAGTTTTGTCCCGTGGAATAAATGTTGTAGATCTTAATGTTTTTCCTCGTAATCCTGGTCTATCGGACCACCATTTTATTATGTTTGCAATCGCAACAAATAATCTGCTTAGAACTCAACCAAGGATCATCAAAAGCCGTGCGATAAATTCTCGGACAACTCAAAGATTCATGGATGCCCTTACAGACTCTCTCCACCTACCCAAGGACATCAGAGTACAAAAATCGGTTAACCACCTAACTGAGGAACTAAATTTAATCTCGCTTAATATCCTAGATGCAGTCGCAGCCCTAAAAAAAAATTGTCATGAGAAACTAGCTCCCTGGTATACAGAAAATACCAGAGCCCTGAAGCAAGCTTCCAGAAAATTGGAATGGAAATGGTGCTACCCAACTTGAAGTCTTCCGACTAGCTTGGAAAGACAGTACTGTGCGATATCGAAGAGCCCTCACTGCTGCTCGATCATCCTATTTTTCCAACTTAATTGAGGAGAATAAGAACAAGTCAACATTTATTTTTGATAGTGTAGCAAAGCTAGCTAAAAAGCAGCATTCCCCAAGAGAGGATGGCTTTCACTTCGGCAGTGATAAATTCATGAACTTCTTTCACGAAAAGATCATGATCATTAGAAAGCAAATGATGGACTTCTCTTTAAATCTGCGTATTTCTCCAAAGCTCAGTTGTCCTGAGTCTGCACAACACTGCCAAGACCTACGATCAAGGGAGACACTCAAGTTTTTTAATCCTATATCTCCTGAGACATTCATGAAAATAGTAATGGTCTCTAAACCTTCAAGCTGTTGCGCAGCAAGTCACTGCCTTCCTGAAGACAAACAATGTATACGAAATGCCTGTCTGGTTTTAGACCCCATCATAGCACTGAGGTGGTGGTAAATTACCTTTAATTGGCGTCAGACCAAGGCTCTGCGTCTGTCCTCGTGCTCCCCGACCTTAGTGCTGCTTTTGACACCATTGATTTGGAGAGATTGGAAACCCAAATTGGTCTACACGGACAAGTTCTGGCCTGGTTTAGATCTTATCTGTCTGAAAGATATCAATTTGTCTCTGTGGATGGTTTGTCCTCTGACAAATCAACTGTAAGTTTCAGTGTTCCTCAAGGTTCTGTTTTAGGACCACTATTGTTTTCACTATATATTTTACCTCTTGGTGATGTCATTCAGAAACATAATGTTAACTTTCACTGCTATGCGGACGATACACAGCTGTATATTTCGATGAAACATGGTGAAGCTCCAAAATTGCCCTCCCTGGAAGCCTGTGTTACAGACATAAGGAAGTGGATGGCAGCAAATGTTTTACTTTTAAACTCGGACAAAACAGAGATGCTAGTTCTAGGTCCCACGAAACAAAGAGATCTTCTGATCTGACAATTCATCTGATGATTGTACAGTCGTCTCAAATAAAACTGTGTAGAACCTCAGCGTTACTCTGGACCCTGATCTCTCTTTTGACGAACATATCAAGACTATTTCAAGGACAGCTTTTTTCCATCTATGTAACATATCAGAAACATTTTGTCCAAAAATAATGCAGAAATGTTAATCCATGCTTTTGTCACTTCTACATTAGACTACTGCAATGCTCTGTCACGGCAGCCTTCCCTCTCTTCACTAAAAGAGGGGGTGAAACAGGGATCGGACCAACACGCAGCGTAGCCAGTGCTCAACATGTTTAATTAAACAAAAAACAGTGAACACTTACAATGAACAAAAAATAACAAAGTGTGGCAAACCGAAACAGTCCTATCTGGTGCAGAACACAAACACAGAGACAGGAAACAACCACCCACAATCCCCAACACAAAACAAGCCACCTATATATGATTCTCAATCAGGGACAACGATTGACAGCTGTCTCTGATTGAGAACCATATTAGGCTGGACACAGAAACAGACAAACTAGACACACAACATAGAATTCCCACCCAGCTCACGTCCTGACCAACACTAAACAAGCAAAACACATAAGAACTATGGTCAGGACGTGACATGCTCTACTTTCCGGCTACCCGGATAAAGCACTAAATAAACTTCAGTTAGTGCTAAACACAGCTGATAGAATCTTGACTAGAACCAAAAAATGTGATCATATTACTCCAGTGCTAGCCTCTCTACGCTGGCTTCCTGTTAAGACTAGGGCTGATTTCAAGGTTTTACTGCTAACCTACAAAGCATTACATGGGCTTGCGCCTACCTATCCCTCCGATTTGGTCCTGCCATGCATACCTACACCTAGGCTACGGTCACAAGACGCAGAACTCCTTATTGTCCCTAGAATTTCTAAGCAAACAGCTGGAGGCAGGGCTTTCTCCTATAGAGCTACATTTTTATGGAATGATCTGCCTATCCTTGTGAGAGACGCAGACTCTGTCTCGACCTTTAAGTCTTTATTGAAGACTCATCTCTCAAATCAAATCACATTTTATTTGTCATATACACATGGTTAGCAGATGTTAATGTGAGTGTAATGAAATGCTTGTGCTTCTAGTTCCGACAATGCAGTAATAACCAACGAGTAATCTAACCTAACAATTCCACAACTACTACCTTATACACACAAGTGTAAAGGGATAAAGAATATGTACATAAAGATATATTAATGAGTGATGGTACAGAACGGCATAGGCAAGATGCAGTAGATGGTATCGAGTACAGTATATACATATGAGATGAGTAATGTAGGGTATGTAAACATAAAAGTGCATAGTTTAAAGTGGCTAGTGATACATGTATTACATAAAGATGGCAAGATGCAGTAGATGATATAGAGTACAGTATATACATATACATTATATTAAGTGGCATTGTTTAAAGTGGCTAGTGATACATTTTTGATCAATTTCCATCAATTTCCATTATTAAAGTGAGCTGGAGTCGAGTCAGTATGTTGGCAGCAGCCACTCAATGTTAGTGGTGGCTGTTTAACACTCTGATGGCCTTGAGATAGAAGCTGTTTTTCAGTCTCTCGGTCTCTGCTTTGATGCACCTGTACTGACCTCGCCTTCTGGATGATAGCGGGGTGAACAGGCAGTGGCTCGGGTGGTTGTTGTCCTTGATGATCTTTATGGCCTACCTGTGACATCGGGTGGTGTGGGTGTCCTGGAGGGCAGGTAGTTTGCCCCCAGTGATGCGTTGTGCAGACCTCACTACCCTCTGGAGAGCCTTACGGTTGTGGGCGGAGCAGTTGCCGTACCAGGTGGTGATACAGCCCGACAGGATGCTCTCGATTGTGCATCTGTAGAAGTTTGTGAGTGCTTTTGGTGACAAGCCGAATTTCTTCAGCCTCCTGAGGTTGAAGAGGCGCTGCTGCGCCTTCTTCACAACGCTGTCTGTGTGGGTGGACCAATTCAGTTTGTCCGTGATGTGTACGCCGAGGAACTTAAAACTTACTACCCTCTCCACTACTGTCCCGTCGATGTGGATAGGGGGGCGCTCCCTCTGCTGTTTCCTGAAGTCCACAATCATCTCCTTTGTTTTGTTGACGTTGAGTGTGAGGTTATTTTCCTGACACCACACTCCGAGGGCCCTCACCTCCTCCCTGTAGGCCGTCTCGTCGTTGTTGGTAATCAAGCCTACCACTGTAGTGTCGTCCGCAAACTTGATGATTGAGTTGGAGGCGTGCATGGCCACGCAGTCGTGAGTGAACAGGGAGTACAAGAGAGGGCTCAGAACGCACCCTTGTGGGGCCCCAGTGTTGAGGATCAGCGGGGTGGAGATGTTGTTACCTACCCTCACCACCTGGGGGCGGCCCGCCAGGAAGTCCAGTCCCCAGTTGCACAGGGCGGGGTCGAGACCCAGGGTCACGAGCTTGATGACGAGTTTGGAGGGTACTATGGTGTTAAATGCTGAGCTGTAGTCGATGAACAGCATTCTCACATAGGTATTCCTCTTGTCCAGATGGGTTAGGGCAGTGTGCAGTGTGGTTGCGATTGCGTCGTCTGTGGACCTATTGGGGCGGTAAGAAAATTGAAGTGGGTCTAGGGTGTCAGGTAGGGTGGAGGTGATATGGTCCTTGACTAGTCTCTCAAAGCACTTCAAGATGACGGAAGTGAGTGCTACGGGGCGGTAGTCGTTTAGCTCAGTTACCTTAGCTTTCTTGGGAACAGGAACAATGGTGGCCCTCTTGAAGCATGTGGGAACAGCAGACTGGGATAAGGATTGATTGAATATGTCCATAAACACACCAGCCAGCTGGTCTGCGCATGCTCTGAGGACGCGGCTGGGAATGCCGCGAGGGTTAACACGTTTAAATGTTTTACTCACGTCGGCTGCAGTGAAGGACAGTCCGCAGGTTTTGGTAGCGGGCCGTGTCAGTGGCACTGTATTGTCCTCAAAGTGAGCAAAGAAGTTATTTAGTCTGTCCGGGAGCAAGACATCCTGGTCCGCGACGGGGCTGGTTTTCTTTTTGTAATCCGTGATTGACTGTAGACCCTGCCACATACCTCTTGTGTCTGAGCAGTTGAATTGCAACTCTACTTTGTCTCTATACTGACGCTTAGCTTGTTTGATTGCCTTGCAGAGGGAATAGCTACACTGTTTGTATTCGGTCATGTTTCCGGTCACCTTGCCCTGGTTAAAAGCAGTGATTCGCGCTCTCAGTTTCGCACGAATGCTGCCATCAATCCACGGTTTCTGGTTTGGGAATGTTTTAATAGTTGTTGTGGGTACGACATTACCGATGCACTTTCTAATGAACTCGCTCACCGAATCAGCGTATTCGTCAATGTTGTTGTTGGACGCAATGCGGAACATATCCCAATCCACGTGATCGAAGCAGTCTTGAAGCGTGGAATCAGATTGGTCGGACCAGCGTTGAACAGAACTGAGCGCGGGAGCTTCTTGTTTTAGTTTCTGTCTGTAGGCTGGAAGCAACAAAATGGAGTTGTGGTCAGCTTTTCTTAAAGGAGGGCGGGGGAGGGCCTTATATGCGTTGCGGAAGTTAGAATAACAATGATCCAGGGTTTTACCAGCCCTGGTTGCGCAATCGATATGCTGATAGAATTTAGGGAGTCTTGTTTTCAGATTAGCCTTGTTAAAATCCCCAGCTACAATGAATGCAGCCTCAGGATATGTGGTTTCCAGTTTACATAGAGTCAAATAAAGTTTGTTCAGGGCCATCGATGTGTCTGCTTGGGGGGGAATATATATGGCAGAGATTATAATCGAAGAGAATTCCCTTGGTAGATAATGCGGTCGACATTTGATTGTGAGGAATTCTAAGTCAGGTGAGAAGAAGGACTTGAGTTCCTGTATGTTGTTATGATCACACCACGTCTCGTTAATCATAAGGCATACCCCCCCCCGCCCCTCTTCTTACCAGAAAGATGCTTGTTTCTGTCGGCGCGATGCGTGAAGAAACCAGCTGGCAGCACCGACTCCGATAGCGTCTCTCGAGTGAGCCATGTTTCCGTGAAGCAAAGAACGTTACAGTCTCTGATGTCTCTCTGGAAGGCAACCCTTGCTCGGATTTCATCAACCTTGTTGTCAAGAGACTGGACATTGGCGAGTAGTATGCTAGGGAGTGGTGCGCGATGTGCCCGTCTCCGGAGCTTGACCAGAAGACCGCTCCGTTTGCCCCTTTTACGTTGTTTAGGTTCGCCGGCTGGGATCAGATCCATTGTCCTGGGTGGCAAAACACAGGATCCGCTTCGGGAAAGTCATATTCCTGGTCGTAATGATGGTGAGTTGACGTTGCTCTTATATTCAGTAGTTCCTCCCGACTGTATGTAATAAAATCTAAGATTACCTGGGGTACCAATGTAAGAAATAACACGTAAAAAAACAAAATACTGCATAGTTTCCTAGGAACGCGAAGCGAGGCGGCCGTCTCTGTCGGCGCCGGAAGTAGTACTGAATTTTCTCTTCAGTAGGTCCTATGATTGAGAGGCCCAGGGGGTGTGAAGGTGAACGGAAAGGCACTGGAGCGACGAACCGCCCTTGCTGTCTCTGCCTGGCCGGTTCCCCTCCCTCCACCGGGATTCTCTGGCTCTAACCCTATTACGGGGGCTGAGTCACTGGCTTACTGGTGCTCTTCCATGCCGTACCTAAGGGGGGTGCATCACTTGAGTGGGTTGAGTCACTGACGTGTCTTCCTGTCCGGATTGGCGCCCCCTCGGGTTCGCGCCGTGGCGGAGATCTTTGTGGGCTATACTCAGCCTTGTTTCAGGGTAGTAAGTTGGCGGTTGAAGATATCCCTCTGTGGTGTGGGGGCTGTGCTTTGTCCAAAGTGGGTGGGGTTATATCCTGCCTGGTTGGCCCTGTCTGGGGGTATCGTCAGATGGGGCCACAGTGTCTCCCGACCCCTCCTGTCTCAGCTTCCAGTATTTATGCTGCAGTAGTTTGTGTCGGCGGGCTAGGGTCAGTCTGTTATATCTGGAGTATTTCTCCTGTCTTGTCCGATGTCCTGTGTGAATTTAAGCATGCTCCCTCTAATTCTCTCCCTCTGTACACTCCCTGCAGTGATGATGTAACCCAGGAAGGAGATATGGAGCGATGGAATTTTCAATTCTCTGCTTTCACAAAAAGCTGGTTCTCCAGGAGGCGTTGGAGAACCTGTCAGACGTGGAGCACATGTTCTCGGCCGGAGCGGGAGAAGACGAGGAAGTCGAGGTAGACGAAAACGAACTGGATCAACATGTTGCGGAGAACATCATTAACCAGAGCCTGGAACACAGCTGGGGCGTTGGTAAGGCCATAATGCATGACCAGATACTCATAGTGACCACTGGTTGTGTTGAAGGCAGTCTTCCACTCACCCCCTTCCCGTATCCGCATCAGGTGGTAGGTGTTCCATAGGTCCAGCTTGGAGAACACGGTGGCCCCCTGGAGAGGCTTTGAAAGCCGAGGAGATGAGTGGTAGCAGGTAGCGGTTCTTCACTGTGATGTCGTTGAGGCCCCGGTAGTCGATGCACAGGCGCAGTGTTTTGTCCTTCTCCACAAAGAAGAACCCTGCGGAGGTGGGGGAGGCAAAAGGACAGATGAACCCTGCAGCTAGGGAATCCTCAATGTATGTCTCCATAGCCTTGGTCTCTGTCCCCGGGGCGGAGTGGTGCCTGGGAAAAGGTCAATCCCGCATTCATAGGGTCGGTGCGGCGGAAGAAAAATGGCCGGGCCTTACTGAACACGGAGAGGTTGGAGAGGTCAGGAACAACTTCCAAGCCCCCAGAAAGACGTCCCGGGGCAGGCTGCGCTGACTTCAGGCATTGAGCATGGCACCAGCAGTCCAGTCAATGATGGGATTGTGTCACTGGAGCCAAGAGAATCCCAATACCACAGGAACCTGAGGAGACTTAACCTCACTGGTGTAGGAGGCAGTATTTTCACGTCCGGATGAAAAGCGTGCCCAGAGTAAACTGCCTGCTACTCAGGCCCAGAGGCTAGGATATGCATATTATTAGTGGATTTGGATAGAAAACACTCTGACGTTTCTAAAACTGTTTGAATGATGTCTGTGAGTATAACAGAACTCATATGGCGGGCGAAAACCTGCGAAAAATCCAACAGGGAAGTGGGAAATCTGAGGTTTGTAGTTTTTCAAGTGAATGCCTATCCAATATACTGTGTCTATGGGGTCAGATTCCACTTCCTAAGGCTTCCACTAGATGGCAACAGTCTTTAGAACGTTGTTTTAGGCTTCTACTGTGAAGGGGGAGAGGATACGAGCTGTTTGAATCAGGGGTCAAGCTGAAAGCCTTTAGTTTAGTCACGCGAGTTCCGTTCCTTTTCATTTCTAAAGACAAAGGAATTGTCCGGTTGGAATATTATTGAAGATTTATGATAAAAACATTCTAAAGATTGATTACATACATCGTTTGACATGTTTCTACGAACTGTAATGGAACGTTTTTAGATTTTTCGTCTGGACTTAGTGCCCGCGTCTTGTGCATTTGAATTACTGGACTAAACGCGTGAACAAAAAGGAGGTATTTGGACATAAAGATGAACTTTATCGAACAAAACGAACATTTGTTGTCTAACATGGAGACCTGGGAGTGCCATCAGATGAAGATCATCAAAGGTAAGTGATAAATTTTTACGTTATTTCTGACTTTTGTGACACCTCTCTTGGTTGGAAAATGGCTGTATGGTTTTCTGTGGCTAGGCGCTGATCTAACCTAATCGCACGGTGTGCTTTTGCCGTAAAGCCTTTTTTAAATCTGACACAGCGGTTGGATTTACAAGAAGTTTATCTTTAAAATGGTGTATAATACTTGTATGTTTGAGGAATTGTAATTATGGGATTTCTGTTGTTTTGAATTTGGCGCCCTGCAATTTCACTGGCTGTTGTCGAGGTGGGACGCTACACCAGAGAGGTTAATAAGCAGGAATTGGATCATCTCGCTGTGGTTCCCTGACACACCTAGGTTGATGGGGGTGGTATTGTGGGTAACCCGGCCTATAGAGCGCCCGTCCACTGCTCTAACGTCCATGGGAATGGAGAGGGGCTGCATCAAAATGGCATGAAAAGGTGGTGCGAGTACAGGGAGAGGAAACGTTATCCGTATGGCCCACCAGAGTACTCGCTCCTACCGGTGAGCTTGGTCTTTTAGTGGACAGGTGGAGACAAAATTACCAGTAGTCCCGCAATACAGGCAAATCTTAGTGTGAAGTCTGTATAGCTGTTCGGCTGGAGACAACCTAGCTCTGCCTAGTTGCATTGGCTCGGGAAGAGGTGAATCGGCAGACTTCGGAGACTCTCGGGGGAACTCAGGTAGCATTGGGTTCTCTCGGTAACGGAGGCGACGGGGACCTCTGGGATGCCTCGGAGGCGAGGTGGAATCTCCTCTCTTCTCCTTCATTCATTCCCGTAGTTGCCCATCGATCCGAATGGTCAAGGCCATGAGCAAGTCAAGATCCGTTGGTAGTTCCCGGGCTGCAAGCGTGTCCTTTACTTCCTCCGAAACTCTGTGCAGGAACATGTCGAACAGTGCTTCCAGGTTCCGGCACTCTCAGCTGCCAACGTGCAGAAATCCACCGCATAGTCTGCCACCACACTGCGGGAGTCCGAAGCTGGATTATCTTCCAGGCAGCCTCTCTCCCGGACAATGGAGCATCGAAACTTTCTTTACCTCCGCCACGAACTCCTCCAGACTGAAGCATACGGCCGACTGTTGTTCCCATACTGCCGTTGGCCAGGCGAGAGCCCTCGCAGACATTAGCATGACGAGGTACGCTATCCTAGAGCGGTCCGAGGGGAAGGAGGAGGGCTGCAATTCGATGATAAGGGAACACTGAGCGAGAAATGCCCGACACGTGCTCGACTCCATCGAAGCATTCCGGGGGAGGTAAGCAGATTTCCCAGTAAACCGGGGTGGTCCGGGGAGGCGTTGCTGGTAACAGCCAAGTTACTGAGGGGCTGGGAGGTTAACGTCATGGTAGGCTGCCTAACAGACAATCCGTGGAATTGCTCCAGCAATGTGTTCAACGCTCGGTCATGGCGTTCGGCCAAGGTCTGGAACCCTTCCATAAGACCACAAAGCAACTCCTTGTGCCTTCCAATGGTGGCTCCTTGGTGGGAGCTGGTGTTGCGGAACTGGTCCGAGTCTGCTGGGTCAGTCATGGCCAGTTCCTACTATCACGTTTTAGGGAAAACCCAGATGCAGACAGTGTCGAAGTAACAAAAGTTTATTACTAGAACAGGGGGCAGGCAAAACGACAGGTCAAAGGCAGGCAAAGGTCGGTAATCCAGATCAGAGTCCCCTAAAGTACAGAAAGGCAGGCAGTCTCAGGGTTAGGGCAGGCAGAGGTCAATAATCCAGTGTGATGTGACAAGGTACAGAATGGCAGGCAGGCTTAGGGTCAGGGCAGGCAGAATGGTCAAAACTGGGAAAACTAGAAACAGACAGGAGCAAGGGGGACAACACTGGTACGTTTGACGAACAAAACGAACTGGCAACAGACAGAGAACACAGGTATAAATACACTGGGGATAATGGGGAAGATGGGCGACACCTGGAGGGGGGTGGAGACAAGCACAAAGACAGGTGAAACAGATCCAAGTGTGGCAGCCTCAGAGCTCTACGGACAATTCTGACCTCATGGTTTCGTTTTTGCTCTGACATGCACTGTCAACTGTGGGGCCTTATATAGACAGGTGTGTGCCTTTCCAAATGATGTCCAATCAATAGAATTTACCACAGGTGGACTCCAATCTAGTAGAATAGGAGAACCCTTTTTGGTTCCAGGTAGAACCCTTTACACAGAAGGTTCTACATGGAACCCAAAAGAGTTCTACCTGGAACAAAAAAGGGTTCCCACCTGGAACCAAAAAGGGTTCTCCTATCGGGATAGCCGAAGAACCCTTTTGGAACCCTATTTTCTAAGAGCGAAGATGCTCTCAATGGTGTAGCTCAGGGCCCATGCCAAATATTTTCAGTCTCATAATCATACTACGCAGGCCTTAAAATTTACATTAACTCTGCACAAGATTTTGATATTGAAAAGATGAGAAAGATGCCAGAGTTTGATTGAGTGGCAAACATCTCATCATCTCTCGACCGTCTCTCGACTAACCCTAAATCAACCTAGGTTGATAACCTGGGTTCAATTCCACAGTCCGCCATTTCTCAAATTTGACTCCACGCTTTTCTGTCTTCCCGTCTCCCCCGCTCTCCTTCCTACTGTTTGGCAAATCATCTGCCAAAAAAGATTACGGAATGAATAACTCATAACTACCTTCAATGGGGATGATGCTGATTCCCAGACCTAAGACAGGGTCTCTGGTGATGTGACACAGCCTGGGCCGGGAACACGTCTCCCCTCGGTAAGTCCTGGTCAGAGCCTGGAGGTCTAGTCCCTGGGCCAGCGCCTCCTTATACTCCTCCCCCTTCAGAACCAGCAGGAACAGCTGCAGCCCACACGCCTGGATCTTCTGCACCACCTGTCATTCCGAGAAGAACATGCTGCAGCTAAGAAACAAAGACTCTGTTTAGACCAAGCAGGTAAGCCTTGTCCGAGCCAGAATGGCTCATAGGGCAGGAGCCTGTTTATGTAGTGTGTGGCAGCTTTATGTGCAGAGGACACTGTCGGAAACATTGTAAGAGAAGAGGTTCTCTCAGATCTCTTAAAGTCTGGTTCTGACCCACATGTGATGAAGCAGACCCACATTACATACAGAACTCACATCTGTGTGCCAAAGCTTTAAGAAACGTGTGCACAATGATTCCACTGGCATAACGGTACGTCTGGTTCTCACCCTGGGGAACTCCATGTTGTCGACAAAGTCCTCGTTGACCTCCAGCACACGGTCCCCGTCCATGAGCCCACTGAGCGCTGCAGGACTCCACGGATCCACCTGGCGGACAACATAGCCCTGGCAGCTCCTCTCCATACGCAGATGGAAGCCAAAACTCTGGCCCTCTTTGCACTTTATCTGGCACAGGCGGGGTACCGGACTGGGGTCTGGCTCTGGAGGGCAAGACAAAACACTGCCATTGACATAGCATGGGCATTGTGTGTGGATACCTAAAGAAGTCAGGCTTATCTTGATTACTATGATTGATGAACTACTGTTAGTCAGACCATCTTCCATTCGTTGGGAAATGATGGATGATTTTGGATGTGTTCGTTCTCAAACCTTACCAGGGTCGTCTGAGATGACCAAGGCTGGATTGTCGATCCCCTCTTTCGGATTGAAGGTGAATCTTTGAGTAAGGAAAATAAAAAGGTTTTAAACATGAATTGGCTTTAAGGATGTGTGTTAAGGACATATTCGCTAATGTCCTATTTTGTATTATGACAATTGTCTCTAGTCCAATTCATAGCCACCAAAAAAACGTACCTTGGAAATTCCATTGCATCCTCAAGACCTAGAATGACAGAAAAAAGAAAAATCCCTCAAGTTTGTTTTCTCCGCAGGAATGACCTTCTCCCTGTGGCTGTGTGTCCTTGGTCCAAACATCCAGGTTACTCATCTCCAAATGAAATCCAGTGCCTTCAGAAAGTATTCAGCCTGTAACACAACAAAATGTAGAATAAGTCAAGGGGTATGAATACTTTCTGAAGGCACTGTATGTTCCCCAGGCCCTGTCCGGACACAATCAAAGGTGATCATTAGCTCAAAGATATAACGTCTCTCCAGCGTCCAGCCCTTCTATTTTTCTATGTTGAGCTGTACAGTAAATGTCCTTACAGATTACTTTGATGAATGAATCGTAGTGAGAGAAAAACTTGAGACCCGTGTCGCAGCATAGCATTTGAGAGGCACAGTCAAGTCATTCATTACTTATTACTGTAACGTCATTCTAAGGTTTGGCTTCGTCTTTCATCATGAATATCCTAACCTGGCCTAATGACTAACATTAGGATGAGGAGGACACTCACACTCACACGCCCCAGCATGCCAGTCCTTATACAAGCATTTCTCGTTTGTATACAGAATTCCTCCCTTCCCCTCCTGCTCGACTGTTGCGCACGCACACACACACACAGAGAGACGACACACAGAGAGAGACGACACACACCCACATTCAACCTCTTGGCAAGGAGAGGTCTGTGCAGGCTGTCAGGTTGTTAGTGGTGATATCTGCAGTGTCATGTTCCCAGCTATCTGCTGACTGTCATTATTCTAGCTGTGGAGGGACCGGACAGCTTTTATCACAGGGCCTTTTACTAAAGGAATGCTGCCTTTTTTCATTCTCTATTATTAGGTAGACCTAGAAAGGACTGCCCATGTTGTATGTTGACTATCAACATGTTTATTTTGGATTCAGCAGTCAATGTAGGCTAGCATATTTATGTGTGCTGAGGGGGTAGCAGTTAACAATTCATTATTCATCCCAAAAAAACCACAAAGAATGTACAATACAGTCTTCATTTTCATTTTAGAATCAAACTTCTTACTTCGTAGCACTGTCACACAACACAGAAGGCTACCTTTAATCACCAATGATTAAAACACACTTTAGAACACACTCACAAGGCTATTGTAATGTAAAATGCTATTCGAATATACAAATCTCATATTGTGTACTCGTTCGATTTCTAACGCAAGACCAGCCTTGGGAAACGGAGAAGCATGTCTGTGTCTTGACATTGAAAACAATGGAGACTGGTCTTGAGAAAGGCATTGCGCCAAAACGTGTACATTGAACATTATATCCTCTTGTCCTTGTGTCTAGACGTAGAAAAACAGACTCTTACCTGTGGTGTACCTCATGGCTGCTCTCTGTCCTTGTGTCTGGACGTCCTCCTGGCTGCCCGACGTTGTGTGGAGGTGCAAGGTGCACAGCAGATTGGGACGTTAAGATTCCTCTGTTATGTCAGCATTTGACACGGTAACTCCTTCTTCCTCCACCATAACACTAGGCCTCCTAGGCTTAATGTTTAGCTAACCTGTGACCAGACCTGGTAACCCATCACAACACTAAACACTCCCCAGGTTTCTTAGATAAGTGCTATCATAAAATGGTTTACGAGCTTAAACAACTTTAAGCTGATGCCAACAATTTGACAAACAATATTGTTAAGGCCACTGGGGGTCATGAGTGCTACACTGCAGGTGAAAGAATGGTTCAAAACGTTGGTGGTTGATTAGTGGCACAATGAGCCTATCTGGAAATGCTATGAGGATCTAGGTTAGCCCTCAGGTTTCAATGTGTTGGTGCGGGGACCTTGAGTAGATCATTGTCCATTCTAAACCTGATGTAATTCATTTCAAAATAGACCTACTGTAATGACATTGATTTGGACTTTGAAGTTCATGGGTGATCTTCAATTCATTTAATAAAAGTGCACATTACTTCTCTATATTGTGGCGAGAGCAAAAAAGTAATCCTATTGGTCAATAAACTATGATTATTTATTTTTTTGTAAGCAAAGGAGGTTTGATGATGCAGCACAGCACAGCCTGCACTGAATACATTACATGCAACACTTAATGTATTTTCAAGCATCAATCCATGTTGCTCCATTTGATCAATTGATTGTTCCTAATTAAAACAGCGAAACACTCATTAATGAGCACAAACACAACACATTTCCTTTCAAACCTACTTGAATATCTCTTAAACACCAACAGACATACGCAAGCAAAAAAACTGGGAGAAAATACAAAATACTACAAATTTGGAACACAGAGTACACAAGGAGGCCCAAAACAAATATATCTACTTGCATAATTGGGTATGCGACACCTTCCTACTTATGCTTGAAAAGGACACTTTGTTTCACACCATTAATATATGTTATTCAATCAATTTAGCATAGATTTGGCTGTTCCCCTTCTCACATGCTAAAATTCTTCAAGGCTATGGATACGTGGGCTTATGCTATGGTTGAAAGTGGAAGACTTTGTAAATACTGAATACCGCACATTGAACATACAGTACATCATGGCTCATGTTAAAATCCCCAAACATTGCTTTTCCATTATTTGGCACTCTCGTCAGTCCCTGTAGGGATCTTCTTCAGTAGCATCTGCAGGGTCTGCCTGACGCCGTTCTCCACCCTGCGGAAGTGCATCTTTCCCAGAAGCTTGGCGCCTGCTGCCTGCCCCACTCCAGGTCTCGGTGGAAGATCTGCAGCTGTTCCCAGATGAGTTCTCGCTCCCAGGACGAGGCTTTCTTACTGATGACGCTCAGGATGGGGTGCCAGTCCTCCGAGACGTCTGAGCATTCGGTGACGGAGGCCAGCACCTTCACGCGCCGCCTCGTGCCTCCCTGCTCCAATGGGACTTCTCGCACGTACAGGGACTGCTTCCCGACGTTGCTGAGAGGATTCTGGTACAAGCTGTGGAACACAATGGCATTAATGTATACACTTAACCTACATATAGACACATTCTTGTGGTTATTGTTATTCTTAGTGTTACTTTGGATTATTACTTTTTATTTTAGCCTACTTGGTAAATATTTTCTTCTTGAACTGCACTGTTGGTTAATTAAGTAAGTAAGCATTTCACGGTAAAGTCTACACTTGTTGTATTCAGCGCATGTGGCAAATAAAGTTCGATTTGATTCAAACAGACGATACATAATAAGTGCATGATGAAAAGAAAATAGCCCAAATAAAATACTAAAGAAACCATAGTGGTTGAGTCACGTAAATTCTTCTTTTATATATATAGTGGTCTGCAGCTGTAGGCCCACGAGCAAAATCTGGCCCCCACAGAATAATTTTATGCCCCACCTAATCCCATTTACTGTAATTCCAGGACATGTTGATACGGTGATGATTAGCTTACTGCACAGTGTGGATGCTCGGGTGCTCACTGCAGGCGTCCACCAGGGTCAGAGCAGCGTTGTCCCCGATGTTGTTGTAGGCCACGTTGAGCTCCTGCAGGCCAGTGTGCTTGTTGAGCCTCTCGTCAAGCTCACGGGCCCCTGTATTGCCCATGCCCATGTGCATCAGGGACAGCAGCATTAGAGACTGGTTCCCAGGCAGGGTGTCCAGCAGACAGCGAGCCCTGGACATCAACAGGGGGTTATAACACAGGCTACAGAGGGACAGTCACAGGGCACTGTATCAGCATTCAGACTGGACAAGTGAAGACTGGTTGAAGCAGCATGTTATCTGTTAGTTAGACATTAGACCAACACTCATTTGGACAAGTTGTCTGTATCTTCATACATTCAATATCTTATTTGAAGTGTAAAGTGAGCAAGTTCTTAAATTAGAGAAATTGCCCCTTTCTGACCAAAGCAAATGAATAAATAAGGCAATATTTATTTAAAGCTTTAATTATACTTAAGTTGTAAATTCCATTGATGAGTCCATATTATTGTTTCCAATGTCTACCTTTTGAGCCATAGAAAAGGCAATAAGGCCATAAACCTGGTAAAGAGTCAGTGTCTTACTGTAGAGATCTAATAGTACTGTTGGGGTCAATTAGTATATCTTTCAGGAGAATACAGGACTCAGGACCCAGGCTATTAAACTGGAGACAACAGAGCATACAGAGCAAAAAACATACACAGCTATCACAAACACATGCCCACACACGTGTTAGCCTGCAAACCACGAACCTCCAGGTACTGTCAATAGAACAACAATAACATATTTTTAAAAAACACAGATTACACTCCTTTTAAACTTGTGAACTCCAGATTAAAATCTTGAACACAGATTAAACTCCATGTTGCAGGTCTTGATGAAGTAACACAATGCTTTTTTTTTACAACCACAACCAAAGAGCAGGCCAGGCTCAATAACCTGATAACACTAAAATAGACATCTCACACCCTGATCTGTTTCACCTGTTTGTGCTTGTCTCCACCCCCCTCCAGGTGTTGCCCATCTTCCCCATTATCCCCAGTGTATTTAAATCTGTGTTCTCTGTTTGTCTGTTGCCAGTTTGTTTTGTTTCGTGAAACCTACCAGCAGCTGTTCCCATGCGCCTGTCTGTTCTTGCGCCTGTTTTCTAGTCCTTCCTGGTTTTGACCTTTCTGCCTGCCCTGAGCCTGCCTGCAGTTCTATACCTTGCACCACCTCACTGGATTATTGACCCCTGCCTGCCCTGACCCTGAGACTGCCTGCTATTCTGGACCTTTTGCACCCTGTCTGGATTACTGACCTCTGCCTGACTTTGACCTGTCGTTTGCCTGCCCCTGTACTAGAAAATCGACACTGTCTGCATCTGGGTCATACCTGAAACCTGATAGATATCAAAGGTTATATTATGGCTAGTAAAGTCTCCTTTTACTCCCAATGCTCCTTCCTTTCGATACTCAGCATCAGAATATCAGTACACATTTTACGCAGCAAGTCAAACACATTTAGGCTACAATGTCAAACCTACCATGAATGATACTGGATGGATCAAGTCAGGACCTGATATGTCACTTGGCAGTTAATGATTTTAAGGCAAACTGCATGTTTGTACACCTCTCAGTAAATAGAGGATTTGGAGTGTTACTGATAAGGCTTTGGGCCACCTTCGATTTACCATCTGTATTCTGAAAATCATAACAAAACTCAATCGCGTGAACAGTGGGTATATGTAAAAATAGACTAGTAATATGACTGTTTACTGTGGTAAGTAGTGACTGTTACCATGGACAGATACAAGAGGTCAATCTTGTGAGTTGGTGAGAATCCTATTTCCCAAGCTCCTAACAAAAAAAGTTGACTTGACTAAAGCCCCCCACATCGAGCCTCCTCTTACTTGAGGTTGAGGGTTGAGGTTGAGGGTGTGGCAGAAGGCGGGTCACAGAATGGTCAGCAGGTCGTTGGTCAGATGACAGGAAAAAAAAGGTCCAGCTCCTCCAGGTGGTACCTCAAGAGTATACAGGCCAGCACAGAGCTCAGGACGAAGCACTTGAGGGGCGTCATGCGCAAGGGGGACAGCTTGATGCTGCGGATGGAGAGCAGGACCTCTGCCGTGAGCCTGGGATTCTGGTACTCGTAGAGGAGCATGAGTTCCTCGTAGAGGACCATGAGTTCCTCAGAGGGCTGCCACTTCACAATCTCCGCTGCCAGGTGCTTCTTGAGGTTCCGTGTGATCTGAGCCACCATTGTGCTCTTGATGCTGCAGCCCAGTTGCTCCAGCTGAACCCGGTTCCCGTAGTGAAGCAGGCCGCCCATGAAGATGGGGTAGAGCTGGAAGGACCGGCTGTCCAGGGCACTCCTGGGGCTGGGGGCCGTGAACTCCCGGCAGGCTTTGCTGTACTTGGTCCAGCACGTCCTTGTTGAAGCTGTCCTCCTTGTGGAACATCTCTGCTACCAGGGTGCGGGCGATGCGGCCCTTGCTGTGGCTGCTGATCTTCTCAAACTGGCTTGGAAAGAGCTTGAGCAGGTTGAAGACAGCGAAGACCCCGAGGGGGATGAACTTAGAGATGATGCTGATGAGGGTGTTGACGTCTTCGCCCACTTGTCCGATGGCCACGGTCACCTCTTTGCTCAGCTTCTCCAGAGCTGTCTTGTTCTCACGAGGGCGGTGTACAGAGCAGACAGGTACTCTTGCATGTCGGGAATGGCAAACACATAGTGCTTCTTCTTTTCATCAACCTCTGACCCTTTGGTCTCAACGCAGGGCACCAAAAAGAAGTCGAAAACATCAGTGCGGAACATGGCCTGCTGACACAGTTCCTTGTCTGTTTTGGTCTTACCCCCCAACAAACTGTTCCTCTTCGGAGAAGGAAGTGTGCTTTTTGTTGACTCCGTCAAAGTCCAGTTTGCCCACAGTGTGGACCACATAGAGCATCAATGAGTTCTGGTGCTCGAGAGAAGATACATTTCCACCCGTGTCCAGCACCTCCCCTCCAATATTGAGCCTCAGGAAGCTGGTATGGATACCAGTTAGCGTACTTATGGGTGCCTGGACGTTGGTGAAATGTAAAAAGTGGAGGATGGCACAAGTCAGCCAGCAATAAGAAGTTCAAAAGTGATAAAGCAGCTCGATGAGGGACTGGGCCTCCTGGTTTCTCGGCTTCTCTCCAATCTGTTGCAGCAGTCGGCTTGTGAGGTATGCTCGCTGGCGATCTGTGTCATTGAAGCCACATCTCTACGTAGCGTTTCACATACTTCGTAGGGATGTGGGTTAAGGGCAGCCTTGAATGAAATCCACTGGCTGAATCTAAGTATTTCAACTTCCTCCATAGTCCTCCTGGAAGCCTCAGCTGTCTGTGGGGGTAGACACAGAGGCTCACTCAACAACAGTGATTATTTCTCTACTTACGTGTCACAACAGGTAGCATGTCTCCAGGACACACAAAATACTGATCGAGCGCTAAGACTAGTACATTATGGAGTGGTTTCCTGGACACAGAGATTAAGCCTAGTTCTGAACTAAAAAGCAAGCTCAATGGAGAATCGCCATAAATAAAATGCTTTTTTGTCCAGTATTATGCTTTATCTGTGTCCAGGAAACCGCCCCTATGTGTTGTCTGTTTACACTGTATGTAGGGGTGGAACTGTAAAATGTCAATGTCCGGGTGTTGAGGAGTTGGTTTGGTGTTTGTGTCAAATGTGCACTTCTGTGGAAGAGAATGTTGACTAACCTGTGACATGAGCTCATCTTCCTAGGAGTGACTCTGCTTGTCAGTGGGCTGAGGTTCACATATAAAGACAAACACAGTCACCACATCATATCATTCTCAGTGGTTATAAGGAATACATAATACATACAGTATAGAGTAAATGATTATAGTGGCGATTCTGATCCAACCATTAATGTATACATTGTGGCCCTGGACTGAGATGATGGAAGTTCAACATATAGCTAGATGTAGTAGTTAATTACTTGTTACTTTTATCTTATTCTTATCCATATTTTTTTTAACTGCATTGTTGGAAGAAGGCTCGTAAGTAAGCATTTCACTATAAAGTCTAGACCTGTTCACTTGATTTGAGTTGAGCTGAGTAGGCTTGGCACATTGTTGCCCATGAAAGGAAGTTAGTCTAGCAAGCAAGCATTTTAGCCAGGTAGCCTAGGATAACAAAAACTAAAAGCTTGTACTGTATGACACAGTCATAGACCCCACACACACACACACAAATCAGGGCCATGGACAGCCACATCATATTTAATTTACGTTGATTTGGACTAAACCGTTTTTTGGTATCTTTTAGTTGTCACTGTATTATGACTCAGCAGAGGTGATTAGATTATGTTAAAGTTGAAATGGTCCTGGAATAGTGGAGGCAGAGCCTGTTTTCTTTGCGACTTGCTGTAACTTTCCGTGGTTCTAAATCAATAATTGTTTAGTAGTCCCAAAATGTTTGAAAAATGTACTTGCTTGACCATGCTGTAGGTCATGTACCTGTTTGTAACATTCAATATGTTTTGTGGACTTCACCAGACAGAGGTGTCTCTCCGGTTTTGTGATGAAACAAAAGTGTGGTTGAATTTATTCTGCCACTGTCTTCTTATTGTCTTGGCCTTAGGCCTATATATCACAGTGTCAAGGCATATGAACTAACTGGTTATAGAGCAAACAACAATTATCACAACAGGTTGTAATTTGTCTATTTTCCCCGGTACCCACGCACAGCTACTGGAGGCAGCTACTGGAGGCAGCTCCTGCTTTCTTTGCGACTTGAGGTAACTCTCTATGGTTCTAAATCAATAGTTGTTTAGTAGTCCGAAAATGTCGGAAACATTAACTTGATTGACCATGCTGTAGGTCATGTAACTGTTTGTTACATGCATGCTTTATGGACCGGACAGAGGTTGTTCTCAGGTTATGTGATGAAGAAAATGTGTGGTTGAATTTATTCTGCCACTAGCTAGGTTTCCATCCAATTGGCGACAGATTTATATGCGAAATACTCTAGAATCCGCATTAAAGAAAATATGTGCATTCTCCCACCAGTGGTGTGTTTCCACCAAAATGACTTTTTGCAGATACAAATCAGTGTGTGATGACCTAATGCACACAAAATGTATTTTCAACTCTACAAACAGTTTTGTCACAGTTTTGTCACACTGTTGCGTTAAAAAGCAAATGTGCCTGCTTTGTTCTGGCACATGCGCTCTATCCAAAAGCTCGCAGATACAGTGCGGGTAGGCTGTGCGGGTATAGTCTACAATATGAGATTGTTATGGATAATAGCAATAATATTTTTATTTGTCAAACGGCTGTCAAGCCTCGATCATCATGTCACCAGAATAAGACCCTCAATATTTATCCGAGGTAAAAACAGTTTCAAGTTGGATATTATCTCCCTCACTAGCTTTAAGCACCAGCTGTCAGAGCAGCTCACAGATCACTGCACCTGTACATAGCCCCTCTGTAAATAGCCCATCCAACTACCTCTTCCCCATACTGTATTTATTTATTTATCTTGCTCCTTTGCACCCCAGTATCTCTACTTGCACATTCATCTTCTGCACATTCTACCATTCCAGTGTTTAATTGCTATATTGTAATTACTTCGCCACCATGGCCTATTTACTGCCTTACCTCCCGTATCCTACCTCATTCGCACATGCTGTATATAGACTTTTTCTACTGTATTATTGATTGTATGTTTGTTTATTCCATGTGTAACTCTGTGTTGTTATATGTGTCGAACTGCTTTGCTTTATCTTGGCCAGATCTCAACTAGCCTACCTGGTTAAATAAAGGTGAAATAAAATAAAAAATAACTAAATATTCAACGGACATTTGCGCTTTCAAACCTCAATAGCTTTCAAACCACTTGAGCCACAAACTCCAAATAAGTGTCAGCATGTTGGAAAAATTGCACACAACATTGCACAGGTCTTATTTTCACGAATTTGACATTAATTTGCTTTCCAAAGCTAATAAACATGTGGAAATGTGAGCAGCATTTTGTATGCCTAGTTGAATTAGTTAGGGATTGTAAACAAAGTACAAACTTTTTTTACATTCGAATTTCAATAGCTCCTTGGTCATGTGACCTACTTGACTCAGACAAGGTTCAGAATGTCCACTGACTACCCTTCGATATTGCACACCCTTTAGTTGGTCCATTTTCATCTCACAAGATTTTACATTAATTTTTCAAAATAAAAAAATTCAATAGCTCCTTGGTCATGTGACCTACTGACTTCAAACAAGGTTCAGAATGTCCACTCAGTGGGCCTACACATTGCACATGCTTTAGTTTGTGTCACGACCGTCTGTTGAAGCAATGGACCAAGGCGCAGCGTTGTGAGCGTACATACTTATTTATTAACGATGTCGCCAATAAAACTCCAAGCGAACCATGAAGCCAACGTAATGCTCACAGGCAACTAAACATGGACAACTACCCACAAAACCAAAATGGAAAATGGCAACCTAAATAGGATCCCCAATCAGAGACAACGATAAACAGCTGTCTCTGATTCGGAACCAATTCAGGCCACCATAAACCTACATTCCCCTAGACAATACAAAATCCCCATAGATAAACAAAAAAAACCTAGACAAGACAAAAACCCCTAGACAAGACAAAAACCCCTAGACAATCCAAAACTAACCAAACCACCCTTGTCACACCCTGACCTAACCAAATTATAAAGAAAACAAATATAACTAAAGTCAGGGCGTGACAGTTTGTCAATTTTCATCTCACAAGATTTTACATGAATTTTTCAAAATGTACAATTTCAATAGCTCCTTGGTCATGGGACCTAATGACTTCAAACAAGGTTCAGAATGTCGTGTAGTGACGCCTTTAGCACTGAGATGCAGTGCCTTAGACCGCTGCGCCACTCGGGAGTGGTCCTTCAGACAAGGAGGTGAGTGAAAATGTTGTTGTGTTGTTTGATGCAAGAAACCACTTTACAAAATATAATGCATTATTATTCCTATAAAATTATTACAGAGAATCAGACAAATTATGGTTTCCTCTGCATATTGGCTACTCAAAATAGAACACTGCCCATTAAGACAAAAAAGCTCTTTACCTGACTCGCTTTTCAAAAAGCTCTTGTAGGAAGCAATCACTCCCCTATTGCTGACTACAAATTATCTATAACTGGGCTAATAACTCACTAACTAGCAAAGGATATGAACAAAATGTGCACACGTAGCTACATGCAGCTCTCGCTTTGATCTCAAAATAAGCCACATCTACTCACTACTCACTACTGCTCATGCTGTAAACACAGTCCAGTTCAAAGTAAATGGCATAGATCTATATATGACAATGGTCTACTTGCATATAGCCCTGCTGCAGCTCTGATTGTTTATGCCACACTGGTCTGTGTAGAGTATGGGTCAATGAGTAATATGTCAATGCAATAGAATCCTACTCTGATGCGTTCTGCCTACAACAAAATCTATTGCATAGTTAGTTTGGTTTTGGTATGATGCATTGAAAGTGGCTAATATTGCATTGATTTGATCATAATGCCACAGTAATGGGAAACGTTGATAGTGTTAACAGGGAAAACTCTAGAACAGTGATCACCAATCTTTTCTGAGTCAAGATCACTTTGAGTCAAAATGCAAGCCGAGATCTAACGCTCAGTTTTTTTAACATGATTTAAAAAAACTGAAGTTTATGCAACATCAACCAATTCAAAACAGTACTGTAGCAATGATGTTTGTGCAGTAAGCTAATACATTATTGTTGCATATTGGCTTTGCTTGAATTGCCCTACCAATGCATTGTTGTTCGGGCCAAAAATTATATTTCAAAATTTGAGGTAGGTTATATGATCACACCGGAAATAGATCTGTTGTTGTATTACTTGTGAAGCAAGTCTGAGGGTCTGCCTCAATATCCCTCCACTCTCCCTTTCTTCCAGTGACACTGACCAAAAAGGGACACCATCTTCCAGCTGAAACTTGAGTGGCACCGCATTATTATGCACAAATTCATGTCGGTACTCCTATGAACAGAAATATTGAAATATTCATCGACATTAAAAAAATACACAATCCGCTAATAATAACAACACAAGCCTATAGATACACTTTCCTACTCATTCATTACTTCTGCAGTGCTTGTTGTAGCGCTGAGTGGAAATAGGAAGAACGCGCATTTTATGGCTTATAAAAGTGTTGAATACAAAGTGTTGACAGTGCTGAGTAAGAACTTAAACATGAACTCACTCATTAAAACAGCATCTCTTTGCTGTATTCATTGGCAGTCTCTCTAGTCATGGTTTTGAACATTTTGAAATATCACAGTATCAACTTTGCTGTAGCTTTCTTTTGTGCCTGCTACATTACAGCAGACACGGTCATCTGAGCCATCCGATTGGCCAGCGGTAGGCCTATAGTGCAATGCATAAACCAAATGCCCCCTTTTGTTGTGGGTGGGTACAGTATTTGGTAGCTCTTAAACTCTAGGCAGCATTCTTTCTCCTCCCTACAGTTTTCAGCGGTTAGCTTCGCCCATGACTGGCTCATGTGAACTACAATCCCGACACTGTGTTTTAACGTTTAGAAAACATCAATAATCATTGCTTACGATACTGCTTTCAAAACATATGGCCCTTATCTTTCATCAGCGAGAAAGAATCATTCAAATAAAAAAAGATACACTTACTGTAGCAGTTTTGCACAGATCCATACATGGGTGCCTCCATCCGACACAACTACATCTTCCGCTACATTTCTCGAGTTATGCTAGATGCTCCGAACACCGGAACAACATGCAATAATTGGATGTTGAGACTTTTTTTTATTCGTGGAAATTCACAACTGAGCTGTATTCTTGCACAGGTGGTCTCCTCCGTCTTCAGTCGGTTTTCCATAAACAAGCGCTGTAACATGGACATATGGCTGTGTGGGAATCCTAAACTATAGGTGTGTATCAAATCAAAGTTTATTTGTCACGTGCTCCGAATACAACAGGTGTAGACCTTACAGTGAAATGCTTACTTACAGGCTCTAACCAACAGTGCAATTTATAAGTTCAAAAAAAGGTATTAGGTGAACAATAGATAAGTAAAGAAATAAAAAACAATAGTAAAAAAGACAGTGAAAAATAACAGTAGCGAGGCTATACAGTAGAGAGGCAATAACAGTAGCGAGGCTATATACAGGCACCGGTTAGTCGGGCTGATTGAGGTAGTATGTACATGTAGGTATGGTTAAAGTGACTATGCATATATGATAAACAGAGAGTAGCAGCAGCATAAAGGAGGGGTTGGGGGGGGACACAATGCAAATAGTCCGGGTAGCCATTTGATTACCTGTTCAGGAGTCTTATGGCTTGGGGGTAAAAACTGTCGAGAAGACTTTTGGTCCTAGACTTGGCACTCCGGTACCGCTTGCCATGCGGTAGTGGAGAGAACAGTCTATGACTGGGGTGGCTGGGGTCTTTGACAATTTTTAAGGCCTTCCTCTGACACCGCCTGGTATAGAGGTCCTGGATGGCAAGCAGCTTAGCCCCAGTGATGTACTGGGCCATGCGCACTACCCTCTGTAGTGCCTTGCGGTCGGAGGCCGAGCAGTTGCCGTACCTGGCAGTGATGCAACCAGTCAGGATGCTCTCGATGTTGCAGCTGTAGAACCTTTTGAGGATCTGAGGACCCATGCCAAATCTTTTCAGTCTCCTGAGGGGGAATAGGCTTTGTCATGCCCTCTTCATGACTGTCTTGGTGTGTTTGGACCATTTTGGTTTGTTGGTGATGTGGACACCAAGGAACATGAAGCTCTCAACCTGCTCCACTACAGCACCATCGATGAGAATGGGGGTGTGCTTGGTCCTCCTTTTCCTGTAGTCCACAATCATCTCATTAGTCTTGGTTACGTTGAGGGATAGGTTGTTATTCTGGCACCACCCAGCCAGGTCTCTGACCTCCTCCCTATAGGCTGTCTCGTCGTTGTCGGTGATCAGGCCTACCACTGTTGTGTCGTCTGCAAACGTAATGATGGTGTCGGAGTCATGCCTGGCCATGCAGTCGTGGGTGAACAGGGAGAACAGGAGGGGACTGAGCACGCACCCCTGAGGGGCTCCAGTGTTGAGGATCAGCGTGGCAGATGTGTTGCTACCTACTCTCACCACTTGGGGGCGGCCCGTCAGGAAGTACAGGATCCAGTTGCAGAGGGAGGTGTTTAGTCCCAGGATCCTTAGCTTAGTGAGTGATGAGCTTTGAGGGTACTATGGTGTTGAACGCTGAGCTGTAGTCAATGAATAGCATTCTCACGTAGGTGTTCCTTTTGTCCAGGTGGAAAAGGGCAGTGTGGAGTGCATTAGAGATTGCATCATCTGTGAATCTGTTTGAGCGGTATGCAAATTGGAGTGGGTCTAGGGTATCTGGGATAATGGTGTTGATGTGAGCCATTGCCAGCCTTTCAAAGCACTTCATGGCTACGGACGTGAGCGCTACGGGTCTGTAGTCATTTAGGCAGGTTGCCTTAGTGTTCTTGGGCACAGGGACTATGGTGGTCTGCTTGAAACATGTTGCTATTACAGACTCAATCAGGAACATGTTGAAAATGTCAGTGAAGACACCTGCCAGTTGCAGTTTAAAAAAAATAAGATTTCTCTCTTATATGAAAGATAAGGTCCTTATGCTTCCAAAACCGTATTAATGAGATGCGTGTTAACGTTCAGACAGAGCGTCAGGGCTTTTAACAAAACTCCCCTGTACAGAAGATGCCTTCGTCCAATGACTCTTATTTGTAATGGAACTGAGAGTCATGATCAAGAGCAAAGTATTTGGATACAAAACTAAATTGATTGGAATAGTTCAATGCCCCCTTGCATTGCCATTAAATGTAAACTGGGTGATTTCTATGGAAAGACACTAAGTACAGTAAATAGAACTGCATCAATTAGCAAAAGCGTTAGGCTACTTTCTGAATAATAGGCTATTCTTTAGTTACTCAACAAAACTGTCCCATGCCCACTCCAGCAATTCTGATTTGATACATTGTAGCAATTTGGGCAAGCATGACAGGCTACATAGTTTTTAAAAATGTTTTTAAAATGTTTTATATGTTTTATTCCTTATACAAACAACTTACATCCCTACATCAAACATGTCTAACAAAACAAAACGCAGGTATAAACAAGAACATACTAAATACATACAATACATATATACATAAAAAATATATATATTACAATTCTAGTGTAATTGTATTCACTCAGAAAAAAATCTCTATATAATGATTCAGGAAGATGTTACTCTTTTTGTTATTCACAATTGATAATGTCTTAATTAAATTCAATCAAAAATATTTGTAATTTTGGGATAGAATTCTGGAGTTTTTGTTTGTGTATAAAGTATTTGGCAACAAGAATTTTAAAAATCATCATAATTTCAATGGTCTTGTTATCATTGCAATAGTAACATATTAGTATAAAAAATCTATCACAGATTTACATTCCTAGAACAAGTGAGTCAGATTTTCACCTTCCTTTTTCGCAGAAAACCCAGATATCATCAATCTCAACAAATTTGGATAACAAAGAATAACATGGATATACCTTATGTAGAATCTTAAAGTGCACTACCTTACATTTGTTTGGTATACAATATTTGTAAGGGATCAACCAAGATTTTTTCCAGACAATGTCAGGAATAAGCATGTTCCAGAACGTGTTTCCCCTGAGCATAAGTTGGTTCCGTGAATGGAAAATTTGTCTTATGTATTTGTTATGACAAGATTTCTCAAGTAAGCCCATGCCTTCCAAGTTGAGTTCTGGATAGCTTTGGTGATGATCACAGAGTTTAAGATGAGTTTTCATTAGTGTACTTAGACCACTGGTAATGGCTTTGATCACATAAATAAACTCTCTGAAAGGAACAATGACTTATTCCTTACAGTTATGTCTGAATTATTCCACAAAATAGCTTTATGTGGGGAAAAATGTGTAGGAAACATATTTTCCAGGACATTAAAGCTTGTTGGTGAAACCTAGTCAATTTAGCAGGTAATCCTTCAGGAATATAATTACATTTCAGTAAAAATGTAAGACCTCCCAACTTATTAAACACATTGTTTGGAATTAAATACCAAATTGATTCTGTATTGACCAAACACCTTTTCAACCAATCGATCTTGAAAGTGTTATTTATGTCAACAAAATCCAACACTTCTTCAGATCTTTTATTTGAGAGGACTGACTTTTTTAGTATGTGAGACTTATTTTCCAGAGGAAGTCAAAGGTCTTGTTGATCTCTTTACATGTAGAGGGATTTACAAATAAAGATGAGGGATACACAAAGTGAAACAGTCCCTCTGCCTTGGACAGAAGCACTCTCCCAAGTATAGAAAGATCATTATTAAATATATTCTTGGTTTTCTTCATGTTCATATGTTGTCTGACTAAGTGTTTTTTTGACAGATGTATTGCTAAATATTTAACACAGTCCTTTACAGGAATATTTTCTATTTCTTTATCATCAGAGTCATTCAGTTTGAACCCAGATGCAATAGAGAATGCAGTGATAGCATTAAGGGAATGGGTGACCTGGTCTTTGTCTTTTTAAAAAAGAGTAGTAATGTCAGCCAGTTGTGAAATTTTGATTTCTCTGTTAAAAATGGATAAGCCATGCAGATTTGCATTATTCAGAATATCTAGAGATAGAAGTTCCACAACCAAAATTAGTAAAAAGGGCGAAATTGTGCCTCCCTGTCGTACACTTCTGTTGATACTGAATCTTTTGGACGTGTTAAGGTTTACTAACACGGAACTACTTATATCTTTGTAAAACATGCAAATGACTTTGATAGCATTTTCCACGAAACCAAAAAGTTTAAGAGACCGAAAGAGAAATTCCTGTTCAATTGTGTCAAAGGCTTTATAGAAGTCCAAAAATAAAACAACAGCATCTGAGTCAATTGCATCTGAATAATCTAAAAGGTCCAAGACTAAATGAATGTTGGATCTTATGTGACGGCCCTTCATAAGTCCTGTTTGAGTCTCATTTATAATGGTATCTATTCCTTTCTTTAATATTTTGGCATAAACCAGAGCAATTCATTTGTAATCAATATTTCATAAAGTAATTGGTCTCCAATTGTCAATGAGAGAAGGGTCTTTATCGGGCTTCGGAATCAATGAAATAAGGCCCTGTTTCATAGTGGAGACCATTTCAACATTTTCAATGCAATCTTGAAACATATTAAAAACACGGTCTTCTAGTAACTCCCAAAACGATTTCCCTTTTTTCATAGAATTCAGAGCCTCTCTAATTTCTTCAATTGACAAAGGGGAATTGCCAACTGAGTGGTAATCATCCTCAATTACAGGGACATAATTCTGAATGTGGCAAATGTAGCTTTCACAACCATCTTCCTGAAATTGTGAGTTGTAAAGGTTTTCATAAAAGGAATTGACAAATGTTGATATTGTAAGGGGATCTTTGCATAATACACCATACATGTTGAGTGCTGTGATAGATTTTCTTTTGTAGTTTCTCTTTTGAAGTGCAAAGAAATAACTGGCGTTTCTTTCGCCCTCTTCAATCCATTTTGCTCTTGATCTGACAGAGGCGCCCTTTGCCAGATCCGTGTAAAGCTGTTCTAATTCTAGTTGTAAAGACTTGAACACAGACTCCTCTTCTTCAGATAGTTTTCTAAAGAAAGATAATCTATCAAGCATGCTCATCAAAGTTTCTTCTCTAAGGTGCTTCAGCTATTTGGCACGTTTACTTTATATTTGAAGAATTTCCATCTACTTCCATGACCCAAGTCTTTTCTTGCAGAAATATCTTTGGCTAACGACTTGATGTTTCCAATGAAAATAGGATCTTTAAGAAGTCTGTTGTTTAATTTCCAATATCCTTGAATACCTTTGTATTTTTTAGTAGCTTGTAAATTAGGGGAAATCAAATGAGGATCAGAAAAGGGAGCCAACTGATGATCTACATCCATAACAAAATTGTAACAAAAAGGGAGAAATTAGGGAAAAAAATTGATTCTAGATTTTTGTGACATAGTTTTGTTGGTCCGGGTATAACCCTTTGCATCTGGATTGAAATAACAGCTGGCAACTCAATCTGGCCAGCTTGTTGAAAAAGGTGGAGGGTAACCTGTGTAAATGGATGGACTTGCCTCTCACTCTACTGGGTAAAATGAATGTAATTAAAATGCATGTCCTGCCCAGATTTCTATGTTTGTTTTAATCTCTCCCCATCTCCGTGCCCACAGCATTCTTTTCCTCTCTCGACAAGCTGACCATACGGTTTATCTGGCACGGCAAAGCCCCTAGGGTTAGCCTGGACAAACTGACCCTTGATTATGGTCAAACATATTGGACTGTTAGCTGAATAGCTCCATCGGCCAATTTCTTGGGCCACTACACCTATTTGGCCAATTGGACTTGGACCCCTCTGCTACTCGGAACCCTACTAATCCATCACGGCTGATGTATCGATATCACTGCACGCGGAGGCTAAAGCAGACTTTCCTCCGTCGCAACGTCCTTCTAAGGCCGTTCTGCCAGCTTGCTATCCCCGGCCTGCTAGCTGTCTGAATCGCCGTGTCTCCAGCCAGCCCAACCACTCACTGGACCCCTATGATCACTCGGCTACGCATGCCTATCTCTAATATCAGTATGCCTTGTCCATTACTGTCCTGGTTAGTGATTTATTGTCTTGTTTCACTGTAGAGCCTCTAGCCCTGCTCAATATGCCTTAAACAATCCTTCAGTTCCAACTCCCACATATGCGGTTACATCACCTGGTTTAAACGTCTCTAGAGACAATGTCTCTCTAATCATTACTCAATGCCTAGGTTTACCTCCAATGTACTCACATCCTACCATACCTTTGTCTGTACATTATGCCTTGAACCTATTCTATCGCGCCCAGAAACCTGCTCCTTTAACTCTGTTCCGAACGTACTAGATGACCAGTTCTGTTAGCATTTATCTGTACCCTTATCCTACTCCTCCTCTGTTCCTCTGGTGATGTAGAGGTTAATCCAGGCCCTGCAATGCCTAGCTCCACTTCTACTCCCCAGGTGCTCTCATTTGTTGACTTCTGTAACCGTAAAAGCCTTGGTTTCATGCATGTTAACATTAGAAGCCTCCTCCCTAAGTTTGTTTTATGTCTTACTATACAGGTCTGTACCCAAACAATTCGAGCTTCTACTTTTAAAAATCCACCTTTCCAGAAACAAGTCTCTCACCGTTAACGCTTGCTATAGACCACCCTCGGCCCCCAGCTGTGCCCTGGACACCATATGTGAATTGATTGCCCCCGATCTATCTTCAGAGCTCGTGCTGCTAGGTGACCTAAACTGGGACATGCTTAACACCCCGGCCATCCTACAATCTATGCTTGATGCCCTCAATCTCACACAAATTATCAATGAACCCACCAGGTACAACGCCAAATCCGTAAACACGGGCACCCTCATAGATATCATTCTAACAAACTTGCCCTCCAAATACACCTCTGCTGTTTTCAACCAAGATCTCAGCGATCACTAACTCATTGCCTGCATTCGTAATGGGTCTGCGGTCAAACGACCACCCCTTATCACTGTCAAATGCTCCCTAAAATACTTCAGCGAGCAGGCCTTTCTAATCGACCTGGCCCAAGTATCCTGGAAGGATATTGACCTCATCCCGTCAGTAGAGGTTGCCTGGTTATTCTTTAAAAGTGCCTTCCTCACCATCTTAAATAAGCATGCCCCATTCAAAAAATGTAGAACCAGGAACAGATATAGCCCTTGGTTCTCTCCAGACCTGACTGCACTTGACCAGCACAAAAACATCCTGTGGTGTTCTACATTCGCATCAAATAGCCCCCGTGATATGCAACATTTCAGGGAAGTTAGGAACCAATATACACAGGCAGTTAGGAAAGAAAAGGCTAGCACAAACTCAAAAAAGTTCTGGGACACTGTAAAGTCCAAGGAAGAGCACCTCCTCCCAGCTGCCCACTGCACCGAGGCTAGGAAACACTGTCACCACCAATAAATCCACTATAATTGAGAATTTCAATAAGCATTTTTCTACGGCTGGCCGTGCTTTTCACCTAGCTACCCCTACCCCGATCAACAGCACTGCACCCCCCCACAGCAACTCGCCCAAGCCTCCCCCATTTCTCCTTCACTCAAATCCAGATAGCTGATGTTCTGAAAGATCTGCAAAATCTGGACCCCTACAAATCAGCCGGGCTAGACAATCTGGACCCTCTCTTTCTAAAATTATCTGCCGAAATTGTTGCAACCCCTATTACTAGCCTGTTCAACCTCTCTTTCGTATCATCTGAGATTCTCAAAGATTGGAAAGCTGCCGCGGTCATCCCCCCCTTCAAAGGGGGAGACACTCTAGACCCAAACTAAAATAGACCTATATCTATCCTACCCTGCCTTTCTAAGGTCTTCGAAAGCCAAGTTAACAAACAGATTACCGACCATTTCGAATCCCACCGTACCTTCTCCGCTATGCAATCTGGTTTCAGAGCTGGTCATGGGTGCACCTCAGCCACGCTCAAGGTCCTAAACGACATCATAACCGCCATCGATAAGAGACATTACTGTGCAGCTGTATTCATCGACCTGGCCAAGGCTTTGCGACTCTGTCAATCACCACATTCTTATCGGCAGACTGATAGAGTTCAGTGTGTCAAATCGGAGGGCCTGTTGTCCAGATCTCTGGCAGTCTCTATGGGGGTGCCACAGGGTTCAATTCTCGGGCCGACTCTTCTCTGTATACATCAATGATGTCGCTCTTGCTGCTGGTGATTCTCTGATCCACCTCTACGCAGACGACACCATTCTGTATACCTCTGGCCCTTCTTTGGACACTGTGTTAACTATCCTCCAGACGAGCTTCAATGCTATACAACTCTCCTTCGGTGGCCTGCAACTGCTCTTAAATGCAAGTAAAACTAAATGCATGCTATTCAACCGATCGCTGCCTGCACCTGCCCGCCCGTCCAGCATCACTACTCTGGACGGTTCTGACTTAGAATATGTGGACAACTACAAATACCTAGGTGTCTGGTGAGACTGTAAACTCTCCTTCCAGACTCACATTAAGCATCTCCAATCCAAAATTAAATCTAGAATTGGCTTCCTATTTCACAACAAAGCATCCTTCACTCATGCTGCCAAACATACCCTCGTAAAACTGACCATCCTACCGATCCTCGACTTTGGCAATGTCATTTACAAAATAGCCTCCAACACTCTGCACAACAAATTGGATTTAGTCTATCTGTTCTGTCACCAAAGCCCCATATACTACCCACCACTGCGACCTGTACGCTCTCGTCGGCTGGCCCTCGCTACATACTCGCTGCCAAACCCACTGGCTCCAGGTCATCTACAAGTCTCTGCTAGGTAAAGCCCCGCCTTATCTCAGCTCACTGGTCACCATAGCTGCACCCACCCGTAGCATGCGCTCCAGCAGGTATATCTCACTGGTCACCCCCAAAGCCAATTCTTCATTTGGCTGCCTTTCCTTCCAGTTCTCTGCTGCCAATGACTGGAACGAACTGCAAAAATCACTGAAGCTGGAGACTCATATCTCCCTCACTAGCTTTAAGCACCAGCTATCAGAGCAGCTCACAGATCACTGCACCTGTACATAGCCCCTCTGTAAATAGCCCATCCAACTACCTCATCCCCATACTGTATTTATTTATTTATCTTGCTCCTTTGCACCCCAGTATCTCTACTTGCACATCCATCTTCTGCATCTCTACCATTCCAGTGTTTAATTGCTATATTGTATTTACTTCGCCACCATGGCCTGTTTATTGCCTTACCTCCCTTATCCTACCTCATTTGCACACACTGTATATAGACTTTTTCTACTGTATTATTGACTGCATGTTTGTTTATTCCATGTGTAACTCTGTGTTGTATGTGTCGAACTGCTTTGCCTTATCTTGGCCAGGTCGCAGTTGTAAATGAGAACTTGTTCTCAACTGGCCTACCTGGTTAAATAAAGGTGAAATAAAATTCAAAAATAAAAAGGGGGCTTAAACCTCCCTAATTTCAGAATGTATTACTGGGCTGCACAGTCTAGATTTGTGGCTCAGAGGTTTGATAATGGTCCTTCTCCTTATGGTTGAACATTGACAAGTTTGAGAGACATGAGGACACTGGGTGTCACGTTCCTGACCTATTTCTGTTAGTTTGTTGTATGTGTTAGTTGGTCAGGACGTGAGTTTGGGTGGGCATTCTATGTTGTCTGTTTCTATGTTGGTTTAGGGTTGCCTGGTATGGCTCTTAATTAGAGGCAGGTGTTTGGCGTTCCTCTAATTGAGAGTCATATTTAGGTAGGTTGTTTCACAGTGTTCGTTGTGGGTGGTTGTCTCCTGTGTCAGTGTTTGTCGCACCATACGGGACTGTTCGGTTTGTTTGTAAGTTCGGTCTTTTGTGTAGTCATTCTCCTGTTCGTGAGTTCTGCGTTTTATGTAAGTTCGCATGTCCAGGTTTGTCTACTCCGTTTTGTTGTTTTGTTAGTTTATAGTGAAGTTCGTGTTTTTCGTCTTTTCTGTAAATAAATATGTCATCACAACCCGCTGCGCCTTGGTTCCCTCACTACTCCTCCTTTTCGGTTGAAGAAGAGGAGGACCGCCGTTACAGAACCACCCACCAATCCAGAATCAAGCAGCGGTGTAATCAGAGGAAGGGACAGCGCAAGAAGGAGGAATGGACTTGGGACGATGTTTTGGACGGTAAAGGTTGCTACACATGGGAGGAGATCCTGGCTGGAAGGGATCGCCTCCCATGGGAACAGCTGGAGGCACTGAGGAGAGCAGAGGCAATCGGAGAAGGGAACCGGCGTTATGAGGGGACGCGTCTTGCACGGAAGCCCGAAAAGCCCGTGAGTACTACCCAAAAATTTATTGGGGGGGGGGCTAAGAGGTAGTGGGCCAAGGGCAGGTAGGAGACCTGCGCCCACTTACCAGGCTAACCGTGGAGAGCGGGAGTACGGGCAGACACCGTGTTACGCAGTAGAGCGCACGGTGTCTCCTGTACGTGTGCATAGCCCAGTGCGGGTTATTCCACCTCCCCGCACTGGTAGGGCTAGATGGAGCATTGAGCCAAGCGCCATGAAGCCGGCTCTACATATCTGGCCACCAGTACGTCTCCTTGGGCCGGCTTACATGGCACCAGCCTTACGCATGGTGTCCCCGGTTCGCCTACATAGCCCGGTGCGGGTTATTCCACCTCCCCGCACTGGTCGGGCGACGGGGAGCATTCAGCCAGGTAAGGTTGGGCAGGCTCAGTGCTCAAGGGAGCCAATACGCCTGCACGGTCCGGTATTTCCGACGCTACCTCCCCGCCCCAGCCCAGTACCACCAGTGCCTACACCACGCACCAGGCTTCCAGTGCGTTTCCAGAGCCCTGTTCCTCCTCCACGCACTCTCTCTATGGTGCGTGTCTCCAGTCCGGTGCCTCCAGTTCCGGCACCACGCACTAAGCCACCTGTGCGTCTCCAGAGCCCTGTACACACTGTTCCTTCTCCCCGTACTCGTCCTGATGTGCGTGCACTCAGCCCGGTGCCACCAGTGCCGGTACCACGCACCAGGCATATAGTACATTTTGAGAGTCCAGTGTGCCCTGTCCCTGCTCCCCGCACTAGGCTTGAAGTGCGTGTCTCCAGTCCGGTGCCTCCAGTTCCGGCACCACGCACCAGGCCTACAGTGCGTCTCAGCCGGCCAGAGTCTGCCGTCTGCCCAACGGCGCCTGAACTGTCCGTCTGCCAAGCGCCGCATGAACTGCCCGTCTGCCATGAGCCTACAGAGCCTTCCGCCAGACAGGAGCAGCCAAAGCCTTCCGCCAGACAGGATCAGTCTGAGCCATCCGTCTCCGCAGCGCCATCTGAGCCATCCGTCTCCGCAGCGCCATCTGAGCCATCCGTCTCCCCAGCGCCATCTGAGCCATCCGTCTCCCCAGCGCCATCTGAGCCATCCGTCTCCCCAGCGCCGTCTGAGCCATCCGTCTGTCCCGAGCCATTAGAGCCGCCCGTCTGTCCCGAGCCGTCAGAGCCGTTAGTCAGTCAGGAGCCGCTAGAGCCATTCGTCAGTCAGGATCTGCCAGAGCCGCCAACCAGACAGGATCTGCCAGAGCCGCCAACCAGACAGGATCTGCCAGGGCCGCCAACCAGACAGGATCTGCCAGAGCCGCCAACCAGACAGGATCTGCCAGAGCCGCCAACCAGACAGGATCTGCCAGAGCCGTCAGTGAGCCATGAGCGTCCAGAGCCGTCAGTGAGCCATGAGCGTCCAGAGCCGTCAGCCAGCCATGAGCGTCCTGAGCCGTCAGTCAGCCATGAGCGTCCAGAGCCGTCAGCCAGCCATGAGCGTCCAGAGCCGTCAGCCAGCCATGAGCGTCCAGAGCCGTCAGCCAGCCATGAGCGTCCAGAGTCGTCAGCCAGTCATGAGCTGTCCCTCAGCCCAGAGCGGCTATTTATCCAGAACTGCCCCTCAGTCCAGAGCTGTCTCTCTGTCCGGAGCTGCCTTTCAGTCCGGAGTTGCCCCTCTATCCTGAGCTACCTCTCTATCCTGAGCTACCTCTCTATCCTGAGCTACCTCTCTATCCTGAGCTATCCCTCTGTCCTGAGCTATCCCTCTGTCCTGAGCTATCCCTCTATCCCGGTGCTGCCCCTTGTGTCGATGTTACCTAAAAGATTTAGTGGGTGTAAGATGAGGGTGGTCATTTGTAGGGGGAGATGTAAGCTGGGATTGACTATGGTGGGGTGGGGACCTCGCCCTGAGCCTGAGCCACCACCGTGGTCAGATGCCCACCCAGACCCTCCCCTAGACTTTGTGCTGGTGCGCCCGGAGTTCGCACCTTATGGGGGGGGTTATGTCACGTTCCTGACCTATTTCTGTTAGTTTGTTGTATGTGTTAGTTGGTCAGGACGTGAGTTTGGGTGGGCATTCTATGTTGTCTGTTTCTATGTTGGTTTAGGGTTGCCTGGTATGGCTCTTAATTAGAGGCAGGTGTTTGGCGTTCCTCTAATTGAGAGTCATATTTAGGTAGGTTGTTTCACAGTGTTCGTTGTGGGTGGTTGTCTCCTGTGTCAGTGTTTGTCGCACCATACGGGACTGTTCGGTTTGTTTGTAAGTTCGGTCTTTTGTGTAGTCATTCTCCTGTTCGTGAGTTCTGCGTTTTATGTAAGTTCGCATGTCCAGGTTTGTCTACTCTGTTTTGTTGTTTTGTTAGTTTATAGTGAAGTTCGTGTTTTTCGTCTTTTCTGTAAATAAATATGTCATCACAACCCGCTGCGCCTTGGTTCCCTCACTACTCCTCCTTTTCGGTTGAAGAGGAGGAGGACCGCCGTTACACTGGGGTAGAATTGTTTTACAAATGGGACCCGGAATCTATATAAAACGACCACAGACAGCCCTTTAATTATACATTCTGTCCTGGCATGGTGCAGACTGCACGAGCTGTTCAGACAAGAGGGATTTCTAAAACCCCTCTATGGAACAATAGATTGATTCCTATGTATTTCCAGAATAGTCACTTTAGAGCATGGTCCGATAAGGGTATCACTCTTCTGGAACATTGTTATGAGGAGGGAATTCTTATGTCTTTCAACAGCTGAAACAGAAGTACCATTTGTCTAACAACTACAACGTTTTATTAGGATGAAACTCAAGGGACAATGGAACCTACCTAAGATGTCACCTATTGAACAACTCCATGCAGACCAACCACTGTTCAAGACCATTTCCTGTGTTTACGATGCTCTTATGTCAGGACTAACACTACCTGAGGTAGATAAACCCCGACTTAGATGGGAAAAATATCTGGGTATTAATCTTGATGAGGGACTATGATCCAGTTGAATTTCTTCCATCTGCACTATATCACCCCATCTAGATTGCACAATTTGAAACCTGATATCTCCTCCCTATGTTTTAGATGTGGCTCAGATGAAGGAACATTCCACTTGGCAGTGTTCAAAACTACACCGTTTCTGGCAAGGGGTAAGCGATACTATATCCTCAATTCATGGGGCTGCATTCTCTTTCAACCCGTAGGTCTGTCTACTGGATAACTTTACTAATTCCAATCTTAGGCAAAGCCATATTATAAAGCTAACAGAAATATTGCTAGCGATTGCCAAGAAATGTATTGCCTTGAAATGGAAATCAGATTCCTCCCTGCCAGTTGCAGTGTGGCTGTCGGAAGTTAATAGTTGTATCCCACTGGAGAAAACCACTTACTGCTTGAGGAATAAGTTAGAGACATTTTACAGAATTTGGCAACCTTTTATTGACTATATGGAGAATCTCCCCCCACATCACATTGATTGAATCTCTATATAATCCTCACGTAATGTTTCACACTTAATGTATAATATGTAGCCTGCAGCAGGTGACCATGTGATCCAATGTCTCATACATTTTTTATTATTATAGTTTTTTTATATACTGTATTTTTTTTATTGCACTTACATTATTGTCTGTCTTGTAAGGTTGTCACTTTGTTATATTGTTGTCTAATATCTTCTCATTTTTATTTTGAATGTTCTTAATTGGAAAATGCAAAAATAAAATATATATTTTTTAAAGACACCTGAGCAGAGTCCCGACATCTGTTTTTCAGGGGGAACGGAAGTTAGGTTGAAAACCGGAAACATCTGCTTTCTTCAGTCCTCGCAGAGAGTTGCCTCATTGCTGTTGCTCTGAGATGGCAACTCAGTGCGAATGCTCATGTGCCAATTGAATCTCGTCAAGGAAACTATCAGTGATTGTATTTTGACTAACGTTTCATTAAAAAGCATGGATTTTAACGAACAAAGAAAAGCATTCAACAACAGAAAACAAACATAGGTACACGGTGAGGGTTTAAGAATTTACATTTTTGAAGTATCGACTGCTAGCGACTTGAAAGAGTCGGCGCTTAAATTCGTGGAGTTGAGATCTTGGCTATATATTCCCCATGACCCATGACAAACACATTGCAACACAATCATAAGTTAGTAAAGTCTGAAGTCTTTATTGAAATACCAGCCATTTGCGATGCTGTACAGTGGAATTGAGAGAAATTATCAAGTTTGTCATATAACATAGGCTTTCAGCAGAGGGCTGGTGGGGAATAAGAGGCCAAAATAGGTGAGATAATTAAAATATTTTAGGAATGTCACAGTATATTGTAACTGAAAAGTCAGAATCCAACAAAATGTTGCAACATAGCCTACTGTAACTAATTTTCTTGGCTTGTTTTCCTGAAAGCCGGGTATCCCAATTCCAACCACGGTCAAATATGCAACTCACACACACTCATAAGAATATCAAGCAAGTCCTACGAACTGAGACAGTGAATGCTTGTGCGCAAGGTGGCAGTTAGCCACGGATGACTAGACTGTAATGAAGGTTTAAATAAAACAGGCATTATATTATTAAAGGTCAAATACTGTCATTTTTATCTCAATATCAAATCATTTCTGGGTAACAATTAAGTACCTTTTACTGGGATTATTTTCAATAAAAATTGTCAAAAAGAAACAAAAATAGCTTTTTACCAAAGAGCAATTTCTCAAGTAAGAATTTTGCTAGGAATGTCTTGGACTGATCTGAGTGGGGAGGGGAAAACAGAAAACTAGCTGTTATTGGCAGGAAGGTTTGGAACTCTCTTTCTTATTGGTCCATTAACTAATTTACCACCTGGTGATTTCACCAGGCAGGTCAAAACTCCATCCCACCAAAACTGGCTGAAATTTCAGGTGTTTTCCCCCCCAAACAGGTCTTACACTAAGAGGACTATCCTCATTTTCACAATTTCACAGTATTATTCCAACCTCATCGTGTGGAATTATATATAAAACACAGGAAATAACAGTTTTGACTGCACTGGGCCTTGAAAGTCATCCATTGTTAGGTAGAAGTAAAGTTTGAATGTTGCATCTCTGGTTATACTATAAATATATACATTTACTGTGGCAGTGGAGACAGGTTTAGGACTATGTTTGAGGATAATATTACCTCTTTAATCTATTACCCAAACTAAACTCAACAGTATTGCATACATACATACATACAGTACAGTATGTAGAACAGTTAATTGATTAGAGTTGATTAGAGAAACCAAAAAATATATAATTAGGAGAATCATCCATTTTAGAGAAAGGTACATTTTTCAGACAGTATAAAAACAAGTTAATAGCCTAATAATGTACAGGTTTGTTTTTCATACATTGTTATCAGGTAAAATAAGTCATATTTATTTTCTAGTTCTCAAAACCGTAACTAAACCGTAGATGAGAGTGAAAGATAGTCGGAAGAAAAGTGAATAGTTCTGTTCAGTTGAGGCAATTTAATCAACACATGATTACAATACTGATTAATCCTGTCGATAAAACCAGACACACTCCAGTGCAACAGTAGAATGTCCTCTGGCTATGCCAAGGCTAAACGATATGTAAACATTCTCTGTTTTTGGTTGTTCCTGCAGGTCAGTCCTTTGAACAGTCTGTGTGCCCTCATCAGTACTACCCTACTGTACATAGAGATGCTTGTAGATGCTTGGAGTCCTACTTGCTGAGGTAAAACATTTATGTTTGTTAGATGTCTCTTCTCTGGTCCCATCATGACTTCAACAGAGAAAAGTGATATATTCCAATTTTTCCAAGCAGCGATTTATGGTATTGATAGATAAACTGGATGTTGAACCCACGTGGTCCAGTACAATAGCTTTGCACAGAACAGGGTGGGGCCTTGAGGGTGAGACCTATCGCTCTGACTTGACCTTGTAGCGCAGCACTAGGTAGGTGGCGAATCGGAGAATCACGAAGAAGATCCCCAGAACGATGAAGTCCATGTAGAGCTTGGCGTCCTCCACGTCCAACAGTTGGAGGACCTCCTCAGGCTTCTGGAACTTACACACTTTCCCCGGACAATACAGATCGGTACGGTTCATCCCGTATATGGACAGGATCACCCCCTCAAAACCGTACCTGGGAGGCAACACAGACTAATTGGTCTAAAATCTAGATTAAACCAGATGACAGGTACCCGTATTGTTATTATTTGCAGGTCAATACAATGCAAAGATGAAAACAACCAGTGTTCCTGTGCATTGCGATATTTTACCCCCCTCTCTCTTTTCATATTTTATTGAGATAAGCAGGCATGAAGTGAGTAGTGGAGACAATTATAGGTACAGTGGCAAGAAAAAGTATGTGAACCCTTTGGAATTACATGGACATCTGCATGAATTGGTCATAACATTTGATCTGATCTTCATCTACCTCTAAGTCACAATAGACAAACGCAGTGTGCTTCAACTAATAACACACAAATTATTGCATTTTTCTTTTCTATATTGAATACGTCATTTAAACATTCACAGTTTAGGTTGGGGAAAGTATGTGAACCCCTAGGCTAATGACTTCTCCAAAAGCTGATTGGAGTCAGGAGTCAGCTCACCAGGAGTCCAATCAATGAGATGAGATTGGAGATGTTGGTTAGAGCTGCCTTGCCCTATAAAAAACACTCACAAAATTTGAGTTTGCTGTTCACAAGAAGCATTGCCTGACGTGAACCATGCCTTGAACAAAATAGATCTCAGAAGACCTAAGACTAAGATTTTTTGACTTCCAGTATATAAAGCTGGAAAGGGTTACAAAAGTATCTCTAAAGGCCTTGATGTTCATCAGTCCACGGTAAGACAAATTGTCTATACATGGAGAAAGTTCAGCACTGTTGCTCCCTAGGAGTGGCTGTCCTGCAAAGATGACTGCAAGAGCACAGCACAGAATGCTCAATGAGGTTAAGAAGAATCCTAGAGTGTCAGCTAAAGACTTACAGAAATCTCTGGAAGATACTAACATCTCTGTTGACGAGTCTACAATATGTAAAACACTAAACAAGAATGGTGTTCATGGGAGGACACCACGGAAGAAGCCACTGCTGTTCAAAAAAAACATTGCTGCACGTCTGAAGTTCGAAAAAGAGCACCTGGATGTTCCACAGCGCTAAAAATATTCTGTCGACAGATTAAACTAAAGTTGTGTTGTTTGGAATGAAAACACAACACTATGTGTGGAGAAAAAAAGGCACAACACACCAACATCAAAACCTCATCCCAACTGTAAACTATGGTGGAGGGAGCATCATGGTTTGGGACTGCTTTGCTGCCTCAGCTTGCTATCATTGACGGAAAAATGAATTCCCAAGTTTATCAAGACATTTTGCAGGAGAATGTAAGGCTATCTGTCTGCCAATTGAAGCTCAACAGAAGTTAGATGATGCAACAGGACACCAACCCATTAGACATAAGTAAATCAACAACAGAATGGCTTGAACAGAAGAAAATACGCCTTCTGAAGTGGCCCAGTCAGTCCTGACCTCTACCCGATTGAGATGCTGTGGCATGACCTCAAGAAAGCGGTTCACACCAGACATCCCAAGAATATTGTGGAACTAAAACAGTTTTGTAAAGAGGAATGGTCCAAAATTCCTCCTGACCGTTGTGCAGGTCTGATCTGCAACTATAGAAAACGTTTGTTTGAGGTTATTGCTACCAAAGGAGGGTCAACCTGTTATTAAATCCAAGGGTTCACAAACTTTTCCCAACCTGCACTGTGAATGTTTACACGGTGTGTTCAATAAAGACATGAACAATTATAATTATTTGTGTATTATTAGTTTAAGCAGACTGTGTTTGTCTATTGTTGTGACCTAGATGAAGATCAAATCAAATTTGATGACCAATTTATGCAGAAATCCAGGTAATTCCAAAGGGTTCACATACTTTTTCTTCCCACTGTAGAAGACGTAAAGCGTTGGACTCTGGGGTCGAACCTCCACCGCTAGTGGTCATGTTATGTGTAGTTCAAGGTCAGCAGCGTTACCATTAGACCAGACTACAGCACGAGTGGGACATACCTGACATAGGACACATAGGAGCTCCATTGCAGGTACTTGGGAATGGTGTCAAAGTTGACAAAGAAGCCCGAGAAGAGAAGGACAGGAATGGCAGTGACGGGGCCGACGAAAGTGGCCACCTGTGGAAAGATAGACAGGTAGAGGGGCTAATGGTCTGTACACATTGCAAGTGACAAGTAATTTAATGGTGCTCGTGGACAAAAGTAGATCTGGTTGTTCATGCAAAAATATGGCAAATTAAGTTACTACGTTGTTTAGGTTGCGCTAGGGTAGTACCGACTAGGAGACACATACCCATGAAGGCTACATGTGCCAGTGCAAAGTGTTAAGAAAATTAGCTAGATGGTGAAACATTAGCATTAGTTAGCATTTAGTTAATTCCAGCAGGTACCTGGAGGTTGGTGGAGGCAGCACCAACCAGGAGCCCTAGTGACTGGGCTACTAGGGCTGTGCAGATGGACAGGGCCAGGAAGAGCAGGAAGCGGGTGGCCTCCGGAGGCTGATCTGTCATCCAGTACACTATACTGCAGTACATGACGGGGCAGAGGACCTGGGGAAGAGCGGGCCGTACTGTACATAAACACTGGGTGGCACTGCTGTATCTATGTTGTATTATGCTGTTGGGGTTCTCTGAGACACACACACACACACACACACACACATTTTGCTGTGTGCCTGCTTTGTTTGGATGACCATCTCACCTGGAATGGAATGTCAGCCATGGTCTTAGCCAGATAGTAAGCCTTCAGGCTGTACCAGTAGTTTAGATGTTCCCTCAGAAAAACGGACATCTCCAGAGGAACTGCAGGTCAGACATTACGAAACGGCAGACAAGAATTAAACAGTCTGCCTTCTTTAACGTACTTACCAATGTCATGGATCCTAGGGGATCCCTGGGAAACGATGACGTTTGTTGCTGAATGGACTATCTAATGGACTACCCTGACTAAATAAATCAAGGGGAATTGACATTGGTTTTAGTTAGCCCAGCGGAGTTAACAAATGCTTATGTGACCCTTCAGGGTAAGCTAGCTTGTTTAAACCTAGGGTTAATGATAGCCCTGGGGCCTAGGCTAAGAACATGCATCGTGAAAAGACTTACAGAGACAGAAAACTTTGGTTGCATCCCAAATGGCTTTATTCTATTCTATTCTCTATTTAGTGCACTACTTTTGACCAGGGAATAGGGTGCAATTTAAGGACGAAACCATTGACTGCAAAGTTCCTCCTGGTGAAGCGTCAGTACACACTTTGAATGCCTATAAGTTTAAAACAATACTGACTAACGAACAAGTCCCACCCCACAATTCGGTCGACTCACATGTGAGCACGGTGGGCATCAGAGCTCCGAACATGAGGAAGAGCATGGAGAAGAAGAGGAAGCCGGTGTTGTTGAAGACCTTGCTGGCGTCGTTGCCAATGTTCAAGTAGAGCAAGCCGATCAGTACTCCTATAGAGATGTGGGACATCAGCCTTAGGTGTGTCAACACCTGAAACAGAAACGCCCTCCTCTCTTATACAATTCACTCATCCTCATTATAAGCATGCTCAATGGAGAATCTCATTTAAAAGTGACTTGTCCACTAATCCATGGCTAGGCTTAAGACTAGCCCAAAAAGTTGATGTATACACGCGTGCTATTGCTACCTGTTAGCGCCCAGCTACCCGAGGAACCCCTTGTAATTCGACTCACATACCTGGTCTCGACATATCGTTATCAACGTTCTATTGAAGAGAATGAAAAACTGTGTCAGAGTGCTTGTGGCAAATGAATGGCTCTCAATGGCTCCTGAGTCCTGTGAAAAGAGACAGACAGGGGGCATGTCAAGACAAAACAGAGGGCCACTGTCTAAAGTCTGCGTGTGAGTGGGTGTGCGTGTGTGTCAGTGAATAGGGCTTATTCCTTAGTGATTCTCAGTTGTGTGTAGCATTAGTACTCACCTTGAGGCACTTTGTTGGACAAACAGCGGATGTGTCTTTTTTGTCACATGAGTTCTTCTTCTCCTCTATGGCACACATTCCACCCTGGGCCGCCTCAAACAGAACAGGATTCCAATCTCCATACTCCCCCGATGCCACTTCGATGACTGGGACAGAGAAACTCCTGTTAACACCTTCTATGAATACCCTGTTACTAAAATACATTATGCATAGCTAATAAGGCAATTTAACTGTATTTTTAAGGCATTATGAAGAGGGTATTAACGCAACCTGGCAGAGGTATGCAATGTGGGGCAAAAGACAAAGACATTTAACGGATATTAAGTGTGTGTGCTCTGTTCTGAGGTCCCATTGAACTCACTGAAATCTGCCGGGTTGTGGTAGGTGGGGCAGTGGAGCCCCAGGTTCTTCAGATAGGGGATGAGGTATGGGACGGTGCCTTTGTATATGCACTGGCCCTGACTCAGGATGTACAGCTGTGGAAGGACAAGACAACACATCAGGTGGAGAGAAAGACACAGCTGGTCCGTGGGTGGGGACCGGAGTTTTTCCTGATCACGTGAGCCTACCAGAAAAAACTCTGGGCTTTTATACAACTAGGGGGGCCTGGAAATGTTGTGGTCTGGTCGGGTTACAGGGTTAGGAAAAACTCCTTCCCACAACCAGGGGACAACTGCCACAGCTCCGTATTGTCTCTCCGTGTTCATGTGTTGTCTAATCATTTGATGGAAGTGGACAGAGAGAGGCCTGTTTGTACCTTATCAAACATCTCAAAGAGTTTGGCGCTGGGCTGGTGGATGGTGCAGATGATGGTGCGTCCCCCCAGGGCAAGAGATTTCATAAGAGAAACCACTTGGTAACAGGAGGCACTGTCCAGACCACTGGAAACAACAGCCATAGACAGGGAGAGAGTTAGGGAAGCACGACCAGCAGGATACCGGTAGTTGACAAACAACCTCTATTTCAAATGAATATGTGTAGCGGGGTGCGTAATTGGCGGCAGAGAAGTCAGGCGGAGATTTATTAAGCAAAACCAACGGCAACCAGAAAAACAAGATAAATGGGCACAAAAATAACCCGTTGTGCGCTCACGGGGAACGTGCACAAGCACTACAATAAACAATCCCACACAAAGACATGGGGGGAACAGAGGGTTAAATACACAACAAGTAAATGAGGGGATTGAAACCAAGTGTGAGGAAAACAAGACAAAACAAATGGAAATGAAAAGTGGATCGATGATGGCTAGAAGACCGGCGACGCCAACCGCCGAGCGCCGCCCAAACAAGTAACAATATGTGACAATATGGAATGTACTTTATAACACTATGGGTTATATGTCCAATTTACTCCAGCCCCAAAACTCAGGCTACTGATGGCTAAATAATTACAATTTAATTCAATTCCATACAACTTTATTAATCCCTGAGGGGCAGATAGAAAGGCACTTTCAGTGCATGGCTACATTTCACATATTCTGAGGGGGAAGGGGGATGTAATCCGTGGTGGAGGTGGAGGTCACGTTACATCATCAGTAGTGTCATGCCTACTCCCGCTGCCCCTCTCCAGCGCTCGACATCGCCGGTCTACTAACCAGCAGTCCTGGCACCATCATTACACACACCTGGACCTCATCATCTTGATTACTCTCCCTTTATTTAGCCCTCAGTAGCCTCAGTTATTAGGCAGTACTGGTTTCGTTCACGTTCAGTACGCTTCTCCTGTTTTGTTTATCTCCCTTCTCTTATCATTAAACGTACCTTCTGCATCTGCTTCCTGACTCCAAGCGCATACGTTACAAGTAGGACCAGGAGTTTTTCCTCCAGGCCTTAGATCAAGTAACACTGCCACACTACACCACCAACAAGAATGTACAAGGGCTTATCTTGTCCCATAGTTGATGGATCAGGTAGACATGGTGACATAGTGAGCCTCTTACCTGGTTGGCTCGTCAAAGAACATGACTGGGGGATTGTTGACTAGCTCAAGGGCGATTGCCAGCCGTTTACACTGCCCCCCAGATAGGGAGCTGGTGCGAGTGTGAGCACACTCCTGGAGCCCTAGAGCAGTCAGGATCTCATTCACCTACACACACACACACACACACACACACACACACACACACACACACACACACACACACACACACACACACGCAAGCACCCACACCCACACATTGTCTACCATTAGTAGGTAAACACAAATCACAGTCGTATGTATAATTTCACACATCTGCAAGTTGTTCATTTCTGTCCAACTCACCAGTTCTTTTTTCACGTCCATAGTTTCACTGAGCTTCAAGTTGGCCGAAACCTGAAACAATATCAAATCCATAGAATACAGTAATTTAGCTATGTTTTCGCCATGAAAATGTACGATTTCCACTATTCACCCTGCAGTACATCCAGTGGATGGCAACAGTCACCACTTTCTTCTACACCTCACATTAGTCCATCATTGCTGCATAATAACAAACCACAAACATACAACCTATTTTCCCAATAAGAACATGTGTCTGGGTCATGTTCATTAGGCACCAAACGGAAGAAAACGGACTGAAACAGGGAGGGACTACCCAGATTTGTCCAATAATAATTTTTTGTTTTAAGTTGCAAAATGTTTTAAAATGTTTTCAACTGTGTGCCCTAATGAACACGACTCTGTGCTCTCACCATCATGGCTTCCCGGACAGTGAGGTGGAGCAGCAGCATGTCATCCTGCATGATATAACAGGACATCTTACGAAACGTGCGGAGATCTCTGGGTTTCCCATTCACCAGGATCTTCCCTTTCATGCCTGTTTCCCTAAGGAGGACACACAGGAGTGGAGAATGGACGAATACAAATGTATTAATTTGACTACTCCTGGTGCAGTGACATGATGATTGATAATAAACACACAGGTTCAATTCCATCAAACCCACATTATCTGTAGCTATTTTCCCATGGTCAAACACATCACACAATTCTTTAAAACATCCCAAAATGGTTTTGGGTACTGTGAAAACCTAATACTAGGTACTAGACCTTCCTCACAGTTACTTTAGATGCTTCCAGTTTTTACGATAATAATGTTATGTGTGCAGGCAGACGTTTGTAAACAAAGACAATGAGTTAACATTCCAATCACAGTGGAATGAAACAGAGCAGGAAGACTTTTTGGGAAATTGATGTCAGATAAGAGGTGTTTGTTTAAAATGGGGATGAATACTTGAATAAGCAAAAATAGTGCTTGCAGGTAGTGTAAGTTATGCAAAAGCAGTGCAGAGCCATTGCTGAGAGGTAAAGTTACCTGCTCATATGCACATGTAGGACCCCTAGAGACCGGGATTCAATTCCTGCCTCAACCCTTTACCCTGTTACACCTATCTCCCTCTCACTTTCTGATATATCTGAATAGAACATAAAAAATATATGTACGGTAGACTGGTGTTCCATTCTCCTTAAAACAAAAAACTATGCAAAAGAATGATAACAGCCCTCTCACCTGTAGCCAGCCAGGATGTTCATCAGAGTGGACTTGCCGGCCCCTGAGGGCCCCATGATTCCAATCAGCTCTCGGCTGCAGAACCTCCCCGACAGGCACTTAAGTAAGGCTTTAAAACCTGGAAAAAGACCAGTAAGGAATAGGTCCATCTATGCAGTGGTTTAAAGTACTTAATTAAAAATACTTTAAAGTACTACTTAAGTAGTTTTTTTTGGTATCTGTACTTTACTATTTATATTTTCTTTTACTTCACCACATTCCTAAAGAAAGTTATTCCATACTTTTTCCCTGACACCCAAAAGTACTCATCATATTTTTAATGCTTACTTAGCAGGACATGAAAATGGTCAAATGCACTGACAAGTTGATTAATTTCAGTAACAAATCAAATCAAATTGTATTAGTCACATGCGCCGAATACAACAGAATGTAGGTCTTACATTACAGTGAAATACTTACTTACGAGCCCCTAACCAACAATGCAGTTTAAGAAAATACGGATAAGAATAAGATATAAAAGTAACAGTAATTAAAGAGCAGCAGTGAAATAACAATTGCAAGACTATATACAGGGGGGTACCAGGACAGAGTCAATGTGCAGAGGTAATATGTACATGTAGGTAGAGTTATTAAAGTGACTATGCATAGATGATAACAACAGAGAGTAGCAGCGGTGTAAAAGAGGGGGAGGGGTAATGTAAATAGTCTGGGTAGCCATTTGACTAGATGTTCAGGAGTCTTATGGCTTGGGGGTAGAAGCTGTTTAGAATCTTTTCAGTCTCCTGAGGGGGAATAGGCTTTGTCGTGCCCTCTTCACAACTGTCTTGGTATGCTTAGACCATGTTAGTTTGTTGTTGATGTGGACATCAAGGAACTTGAAACTCTCAACCTGCTCCTCTACAGCCCCGTCGATGAGAATGGGGGCGTGCTCAGTCCTTTTTTTCTTGTAGTCCACAGTCATCTCCTTTGTCTTGATCACGTTGAGGGAGAGGTTGTTGTCCTGGCACCACACGGACAGGTCTCTGACCTCCTCCCTATAGGCTGTCTCGTTGTTGTCGGTGATCAGGCCTACCACTGTTGTGTCATCGGAAAACTTAATGATGGTGTTGGAGTCGTGCCTGGCCGTGCAGTCATGAGTGAACAGGGAGTACAGGAGGGGACTGAGCACACACCCCTGAGGGGCCCCTGTGTTGAGGATCAGTGTTGCGGATGTGTTGTTACCTACCCTTACCACCTGGGGACAGCCCATCAGGAAGTCCTGGATCCAGTTGCAGAGGGAGGTGTTTAGTCCCAGGGCACTATGGTGTTGAACGTTGAGCTGTAGTCAATTAATAGCATTCTCACATAGGTGTTCCTTTTGTCCAGGTGGGAAAGGGCAGTGTGGATTGCAATAGAGATTGCATCATCTGTGGATCTTTTATGGCGGTATGCAAATTGGAGTGGGTCTAGAGTTTCTGGGATAAACCCTAGACCCACTCCATTAAGTTTGCTGATGACACAACAGTGGTAGGCCTGATCACCGACAATGATGTGACAGCCTATATGGAGGAGGTCAGAGAACTGGCAGTGTGGTGCCAGGACAACAACCTCTCCCTCAATGGAGCTGATCGTGGACTACAGGAAAAGGCGGGCCGAACATTAACATCGACGGGGCTGTAGTAGAGCGGGTCGAGAGTTTCAAGTTCCTTGGCGTCCACATCACCAACGATCTATCATGGTCCAAACACGCCAAGACAGTCGTAAAGAGAGCACGACAAAACCTTTTCCCCCTCAGGAGACTGAAAAGATTTGGCATGGGTCCCCAGATCCTCAAACATTCCTACAGCTGCACCATCGAGAGCATCCTGACCGGTTGCATCACCGCCTGGTATGGCAACTGCTCGGCATCTGACCGTAAGGCGCTACAGAGGGTAATGCGTACGGCCCAGTACATCACTCGGACCAAGCTTCCTGCAATCCAGGACCTACAGTATATACTTGGTGGTGTCAGAGGAAAGCCCATAAAATTGTCAGAGACTCCAGTCACCCAAGTCATAGACTTTTTTCTCTGCTACCGCACGGCAAGCGGTACCAGAGCGCCAAGTCTAGGACCAAAAAGGCTCCTGAACAGCTTCTACCTCCAAATGGCCACCGGACTATTACATTGACCCCCCCCCCACTGCTGCTACTCGCTGTTTATTATCGATGCATAGTCACTTCACCCATACCTACATGTACAAATTACCTCTAACCTGTACCCCCACACACTGACTCGGTACCGGTACCCCCTGTATATAGCCTCGTTATTGTTATGTTATTGTGTTACTTTTTATTATTTTTTTACTTTAGTTTATTTGGTAAATATTTTCTTAACTCTTCTTGAAGTGCACTGTTGGTCAAGTTTCACATTAATGTCCACACTTGTTGTATTCTGTGCATGTGACAAATAAAGTTTGATTTGAAATCTAATCAAACACTTCATGAGAGCCCATGAGCTGATGTTGCGCAACATTTTGTCATGCTTCTCCTTGTCGAGGATCCAAGGCCTCAGATCAGCTTGGCAATTGGCTGACAGATAGCCAGACCCCCTCTCTACCACAGGACAGAAGGGGGGGGGGGGGGCTGGGCTGGTTTTATGACACCACACCCTGTTGTAAATTAAGTGAGAAAGAACTCTCCCTTTGGTCTCTAGTATCAAGATCGGAATGGCTTTGCTACAGAGAAATGTTTTCCTCACAAAAACTCTAACGTCAAAAAATGTGAATATTGGAACAATATTTGTATGATAGGAATGTTAGGAATGGTCAGTGGGGACCTAAAGAATAATCATGTCATATTGTTTATTATTTTGTAATGTTATTAAAAACTGTATGAACCAAATACTGTAACTTAGGAAGGAAACACATTCTAGCTTTCAAGTTTCCATCCAATATGATGTTAGTATAATATGAAGAACGATTAAACTATTTTTGGTAAGATAGGAATGTGATTTTGGTTTTCTAATGAGATAATGTTTTTTCATGTCCGTTGCACATTAACTAAGCCACGCCCCTAAAGAGGTCAGAAGAGTGTGTCAGTGTAATGGAACCGCCTTTCCGACCAGAGTGCTTAAGAATTAACATATCAGACCAGCAGACGGACAGCGTGAGCTTAACGTTACGAATCATTGAAACTACCAGACCAGTACATTGCCAGGTTGCTGCTGGCGTGTAAAGTGGTTTGGAGCTGAACCCTGAATAATCCACCAAAGACTATGCCAGAAGACGTGAGAGCGTGGTCCACACGTTGAAATGGTTGGAAACTCTGAAAACCAACACGAGGTGAGAAGATAACCTTCACTATGAGAACAGAAACATTCACAGTCTGCAGCTGTGCATGTAAAGGTGGTCCTAGAACTTTGACTAAAGACACGGGGTGGGAAGGAAGAAATCCCATCTCAGACAATCACTGGTGCATCTGAGTAGCTGTTCTATTTGAACACTCCACTACTAGAGAAGCTCTACAACTAAGAAGGACATTATGACCTCTGGTGGACAAGCCGAGCCTTACACCAAAGCATGAACTACAACTACCCCTCCCCATAGAAGGGTTTATTGGTTCAACAGAGATAGACAACAAACAAAGACATCTACGCGGAAATAGATACATTGCTTTTCTTATCCGAATGGGCAGTGGTTAGGATGCTAAGTATTCTGATTACTCTGAGCGTAGTTTCCAAATGTATGTACGATAAGTTTGACTCGCTATATCCCTCTCTCTTCCTGACCCCTTCCTTTTGATAACCAAGCAGTCATGCTGTTGTTAGTCCACTAGGGAACTGTTTCCATTGTATTACGTTTCTAATCAATAAGGTTTTCTCATGGATTAAGTGTGTATGTATTCTGTGTTAATATTTAGTTAGTTAGTAAATAAATAATTAAACAATTTTGTGTTGTACAGAATGATAGTAAAGTTAGGGTTCTTGCGGATCCAAGGATTATGCGACGTTCAGAAAGAGACTGATATGAGGTAAAGATTAATAAGTGACTGTTATTGATATAAGAGATATCTATATTTCTTCTAGAGTTAATTCGGGAGATGGTAACTCGTTAAAATTTTTTCCCATGGTGCCCCAAATTCCTAATGAGTTAATTGTTACATGATTAATTTAACCGGGTGACTATTAAACATAGTTAGTTGATTCGATAAGTAACAGTCATCACGTTAATGAAAGTCACATCACAACAATTTCTATAGGCTATGCAATTGCGTGAGAAAACAGAGTGATGGCCTCTATTAAAAAGAGGAGGATCCCATCAGCTTTCTATAGGCTAGGCCTACTATATTTATTTTAAAACATTCCTAATATTAAGCACAATGCTTCTCTTTAAAACATGAGTATGGCCTACCTGACTGGCATGAAAATGAACCACAGAAAAGCGTCCTCCATTCACTATTTAAGTGCATAGATGACATTTTTCCCGCTGCCCCTGTTTCGAGACAGGTGCATGATAATGGTCCATTTTAAATCAAAACAAATTTCACACATATTATTTAGTATATGTAAAGACAAGATGAAATCAAGAATAGTGTGATGGGTGACAATATTAGCCTTGTGAATCACTTGTGAATGATATATTATCACTTGTAAATTATGCCCAGTTTAAGGCAAACAGCACATGCTTTTTTGTGAGTAACTTTTTCAAATCATAGTCGCACACCTCATGTACCCTAGCCCATGGGCCTATATGTTGGATTAAGGTATCACAACTAAAGTGGCCAAATAACTTCTTAAAATGAAGCACATGAATCCGCTTTACAACAGGTGTAGAGCCTAACTAGCATACATATGCAGTGCATGAGTTTCAAGTTTGGGGAAGATCATTTTCTTAATAAAAGCATTACATGCATAACCGCATTTGTGATCACTTTTGAGAATGGTGTTTTCCTGCTAATGGAACAGGTTTTTTTCCTTGCTAAAACAGTTTTGTTATGCTAGTGGTTGTATTAAATTTGGGATTTATCGCATCCTACAATTGTCCCAAACTATGTTTGGAATATTTATTTTTCGCACAAAATGGAATAGGTCAACTTTTGTACTATGAGGAATAGTAGATTGACATAGGCTAGTGCTTTTGCTGTTCATTAGGCTTACTCATCTTGTTGGCTGACGAAAAGTAAATGTGGACAGTTCTTCCAATATCTTCAATATGTGCCTCAGAATTGGATAAGGACCCGCGCAGTTGCTTCCCCAATGTGTTGGTCTTCAATTGTAGCCTGTGAGAAAGGGCGGTGGTTAGTGGTTAGAGCGTTGGGCCAGTAACCGAAAGTTTGCTAGATTGAGTCCCTGAGCTGACAAGGTAAACATCTGTTGTTCTTCCCCTGAACAAGGCAGTTAACCCACTGTTCCTAGACTGTCATTGTAAATAATAATTTGTTCTTAACTGACTTGCCTAGTTAAATAAAAAAGACCCAATCACGTGACTGAGAGCCATGTGAGTGAGAGGTGCTTTGGCACGCAGCTGGGAGAAGGGAATTATAATTATTATATACAACCCAGGGCCATTGGTCGCAAACGGCATGGATTTTTTTTAGGGGGCATTACGGCCACACAAAGCCGGGAAATTCAAGGCATTATCAAGTGCTTGTCAAATTGTGAATGAGAGACCGATGAAGTGTGTACAGCCTATGCAAAAAAACTAAGCAGAGATGCCTTTCATTTTTCAAATCATCATTAGAGTCGCATTATGCAGCATTAGAATGTATTACAAATCAAAACATATATCCCAACATTTTTATCACAACGAAAGTTACATAAATATAGGAGTACTCAACACAGCTCAACACAGAATAGCCGCACGTGCGCACTCCCTCAAATCGTTTGGAGAAAATATCCTTTCTATTTTGTTCAACTGTATTCTTCATACTATTCCCACCGTACCTTCTCTGCTATGCAATCTGGTTTCCGAACTGGTCATGTGTGCACCTCAGCCACGCTCAAGGTCCTAAACGATATCATAACCGCCATCGATAAGAGACAATACTGTGCAGCTTTATTCATCGACCTGACCAAGGCTTTCGACTCTGTCAATCACCACATTCTTATCGGCAGACTCAACAGCCTTGATTTCTCAAATGACTGCCTCGCCTGGTTCACCAACTACTTCTCAGACAGAGTTCAGTGTGTCAAATCGGAGGGCCTGTTGTCCGGACCTCTGGCAGTCTCTATGGGGGTGCCACAGGGTTCAATTCTCGGGCCGACTCTCTTCTCTGTATACATCAATGATGTCACTCTTGCTGCTGATGATTCTCAGATCCACCTCCAAGCAGACGACACCATTCTGTATACTTCTGGCCCTTCTTTGGACACTGTTAACTAACCTGCAGACGAGCTTCAATGCCATACAACTCTCCTTCCGTGGCCTCCAACTGCTCTTAAATGCAAGTAAAACTAAATGCATGCTCTTCAACCGATCGCTGCCCGCACCTGCCCGCCCGTCCAGCATCACTACTCTGGACGGTTCTGACTTAGAATATGTGGACAACTACAAATACCTAGGTGTCTGGTTAGACTGTAAACTCTCCTTCCAGACTCACATTAAGCATCTACAATCCAAAATTAAATCTAGAATCGGCTTCCTATTTCGCAACAAAGCATCCTTCACTCATGATGCCAAACATACCCTTGTAAAACTGACCATCCTGCCAATCCTGGACTTCGGCGATGTCATTTACAAAATAGCCTCCAACACTCTACTCAGCAAATTGGATGCAGTCTATCACAATGCCATCCGTTTTGTCACCAAAGCCCCATATACTACCCACCACTGTGACCTATACGCTCTCGTTGGCTGGCCCTCGCTACATATTCGTCGCCAAACCCACTGACTCCAGGTCATCTATAAGTCTTTGCTGGGTAAAGCACCGCCTTATCTCAGCTCACTGGTCACCATAGCAGCACCCACCCGTAGCACGCGCTCCAGCAGGTTTATTTCACTGGTCACCACCAAAGCCAATTCCTCCTTTGGCCGCCTTTCCTTCCAGTTCTCTGCTGCCAATGACTGGAACGAATTTCAAAAATCACTGAAGCTAACTTTATGCACCAGCTGTCAGAGCAGGTCACAGATCACTGCACCTGTAAATAGCCCATCCAACTCCCTCATCCCCATACTGTTATTTTTTTTTTTGCTCCTTTGCACCCTTGTATCTCTACTTGCACATTCATCTTCTGCACATCTATCACTCCAGTGTTTAATTGCTAAATTGTTATTATTTCACCACTATGGCCTATTTATTGCCTTACCTCCCTTATCTTACCTCATTTACACACACTGTATAAAGACTTTTTTCTCTATTGTGTTATTGACTGTATGTTTGTTTATTCCATGTGTAACTCTGTGTTGTTTGTGTCGCACTGCTTTGCTTTATCTTGGCACAGTCGCAGTTGTAAATGAGAACTTGTTCTCAACTAGCCTACCTGGTTAAATCAAGGTGAAATAAAAAAAAATCTAAAATACAATTTTGGCCTGTCATGGCAAGCATTTAGACATGCAAGTGTCTCTTCGTCTTGTACGATTTCTGTATCATATTAATGTGGTTTCTGAGACTTTATAGACTTTTTCAGACATGTAGTACACACCTTATGTGTTCAGACTTTCAAATCCAGGCGAAAGTGCACGACCTGGGCTATGGGTTCAGCTAAAAGCCCTACGGTACTAGGGGCTCAATTACAGAGCAGAACACAGAGAAGTACTGAATTTTATTAATGACAAGGAAAAATGGTATAAAGGTCTATAGGCACATTGTTTGGAAGTTGATGCGTGGTCAATAATGGTCTTTAAACACGGCTGACATAGCATCCCAACGCTACCCCAAAGGATAAGAGGATATTCAAAGGATAAAGTTATTGTTGATGAAATGTGAGGGTAAAATGTGAGTGTTGAGTTGAGCTCATCCTGCAGCGACCAAAGTATTTACCTTCTACATTCAGCTTCCAAGCTGGCCGTTTTTTGTCGTTGTTGTTGCTGCATCCAGTCAATAAATCCTCCTTCTTAATGAAAAAAATAACCCTTGTAAAACAAACTACAGCATCCAGGAGGTAACGAATCACGGTTGTGATCTCAGCAGGCAACTATGGCGGGAATATTTATTCTCCTCCTGTGCAGCAGCCCCACTAGTGACCTCATCAGGTTAATACTCCTTACAGTTGCCATAAGGTGTTCTTAAGGTGTTCATAAGGTGTTCTTAAGGTGTTCATAAGGTGTTCTTAAGGTGTTCATAAGGTGTTCTTAAGGTGTTCATAAGGTGTTCTTAAGGTGTTCATAAGGTGTTCTTAAGGTGTTCATAAGGTGTGCGTAAAGGTGTTCTTCTATCCTCAGTGTTGAGAGAAACTCACTCTACATGCCTTAATAGATTGGAAGTGGTGGGGAAGTACACTACCTGACCAAAACTATGTGGACACCTGCTCGTCGAACATCTCATTCCAAAATCATGGGCATTAGTATGGAGTTGGTCCCCTCTTTGCTGCTATAACAGCCTCCACTCTTCTGGGAAGGCTTTCCACTAGATGTTGTAACATTGCTATGAAGGACTTGCTTCCATACAGCCACAAGAGCATTAGTGAGGTCGGGCACGGATGTTGGGCGATTAGGCCTGGCTCGCAGTCGGCATTCCAATTCATCCCAAAGGTGTTCGATGGAGTTGAGGTCAGGGCTCTGTGCAGTTCAGTCAAGTTCTTCCACGGCGATCTCGAAAAACCATTTCTGTATGGACTTTGTGCACGGGGGCATTGTCATGCTGAAACAGGAAAGTGCCTTCCCCAAACTGTTCACACAAAGTTGGAAGCACAGAATCGTCTAGAATGTCATTGTATGCTGTGCGTTGAGATTTCCCTTTACTGGAACTAAGGGGCCTAGCCCGATCCATGAAAAACAGCCCCAGACCATTATTTCTCCTCCACCAAACTTTACAGTTGGCACTATGCATTAGGGCAGGTAGCGTTTTCCTGGCACCCGCCAAACCCAGATTTGTCCGTAGGACTGCCAGGTAATGAAGCGTTATTCATCACTCCATAGAACGTGTTTCCACTGCTCCAGAGTCCAATGGCGGCGAGCTTTACACCACTCCAGCCGACGCTTGGCATTGCACATGGAGATCTTAGGCTTGTGTGCTGCTGCTCGGCCATGGAAACCCTTTTCATAAAGCTCCCGGTGAACAGTTTTTGTGCTGACATTGTTTCCAGAGGCAGTTTGGAACTCGGTAGTGAGTGTTGCAACCTGAGACAGATGATTTTTACGCGCTACAATGTATGTGCTTCAGCACTCTTCGGTTCCGTTCTGTAAGCTTGTGTGGCCTACCACTTTGCGGCCCAGCTGTTGTTGCTCCTAGACGTTTCCACTTCACAATAACAGCCCTTACAGTTGACCAGGACAGCTCTAGCAGGGCAGACATTTGCCGAACTGACTTGTTGGAAAGGTGGCATCCTATGACAGTGCCACGTTGAAAGTCACTGAGCTCTTCAGTAAGGCCATTCTACTGCCAATGTTTGTCTATGGCGATTGCATGGCTGTGTGCTCGATTTTATACACCTGTCAGCAACGGGTGTGGCTGGAATAGCTGAATCCACTAATTTGAAGGGGTGTCCACATACTTTTGTATATATAGTGTATATGTATTTATAGTGTATTTCCAATTAGCTAGTTCCACCTTGTCCTTGATCTCTGTCATGTGAGGTGATGACAGCATGTGATGTCATGTGATGTGATCACAATACTAGGGCAGGGTCAAAATGAATTAAACACATGCACGTGCATGCACACACAAAGCTATGTTTACGTTACTTGTCAAGACTTTTTGGTGAGTAAAAATATATTCCCATTCAAAATTCTATTTCCCCAAATCCCTAAACATAACCCTAACCGTAAACCTAACCTTAACCCCTAACCCTAAACCTAAAACTAACCCCTAAACCTAACCTTAGCCCTAACCCCAAACCCTAAACCTGACCCTTAAACCTATAAATAGCATTTTCACTTTTCAGGACATGCAAAATGTCCAGATTTTTCATAAATGTTATTGTTTTCCTATCATGTCAGGACATTCTGGTCCTGACAAGAAAGGACAACAAGTCCACACACACACACACACACACACACACACACACACACACACACACACACACACACACACACACACACACACACACACACACACACACACAGAGAGAAAAAGAGGCTGGAGGTGTTTACATCTTAGTATTTGCTTTGGGGAACAGTTTAAAGGAAACTGGAATACTAGCAGTGTAAGACATTGTCGCATGCCAAAATATAATGTTGCTATTATGCAGGAAAACAGGTGCTTTTCCTGTCTCAGTTAGTTCCCCATGGCTTAAGACCTCTTTAAATTCCAGGAAGCACACTGTTCTATTAACTCTCCACATTATATCCTCACACAGCACAGCAGCTCATCTGTCTATTTTAAGGAACACCTTTGAGGCAGGATTTCAGCTAGATTTCAGTATGCTACTTATTCACATGCCTTTGTTTAGAAAAGGGCTTATCAGCAGCTAGCTGCACCACATCAATCAATGGCTCACTGAGAGTGCAGTGGATGGATGGATGGATGGATGGTGTGCGTGCACGTGTGTGTGTGCACGCGTGCATGCGTGGGTGTGTGTGTGCATGTGAACCAGACTGAGATGTGCATTATGTGCTCCGTGGCTGTGATTGAATTGAAATCTGCCACTTATTCTCGAGTGCTCTCGAGAAAGTCTGATTCAGACTGCAATGCTAAATAAGGCAATGACATTTCAAACAACCTTCAATGCAGCTAACATTTCATATTATGTGATATCAGACAGCCTGTGTAGAATGAGAGAACCAGCCTATATGACACAAGACTGGTCCGCAGTGCATTTATCTAGGCAGTGATGCTGCTGGACCGAGGGTAAGATGACAAACACTGACAATGGAAAGTTTTTTTATTTTTTTTATTTTTATTTTTATTTTATACCATTTTCTCCCCAATTTTCGTGGTATCCAATCGCTAGTAATTACTATCTTGTCTCATCGCTACAACTCCCGTACGGGCTCGGGAGAGACGAAGGTTGAAAGCCATGCGTCCTCCGAAGCACAACCCAACCAAGCCGCACTGCTTCTTAACACAGCGCGCCTCCAACCCGGAAGCCAGCCGCACCAATGTGTCGGAGGAAACACCGTGTACCTGGCCCCCTTGGTTAGCGCGCACTGCGCCCGGCCCGCCACAGGAGTCGCTGGAGCGCGATGAGACAAGGATATCCCTACCGGCCAAACCCTCCCTAACCCGGACGACGCTATGCCAATTGTGCGTCGCCCCACGGACCTCCCGGTCGCGGCCGGCTGCGACAGAGCCTGGGCGCGAACCCAGAGACTCTGGTGGCGCAGTTAGCACTGCGATGCAGTGCCCTAGACCACTGCGCCACCCGGGAGGCCATGGAAAGTGTTTTATTCAAGGTTTGCTCATGGCTTTTGGGAAGGTGCCCAGTTAGTAAGGGGAGTGGAATAGTTTTTTTTGTCAAAAGATCAGGTCTTTGCCAGCTCTGAGCTACAGGTCTACTAGTCTCTGACAGCTAGCGTGAGATTTGATCATGGCTTTGAAAATTCAGATCTTCAGGTCTGCCGTTCATTAATGTACAACTAGTGCCAGGTCATATGGTTAGGAAAAACTCCTGGGCCTAATTGTGACTGGGTGATGATGGTAAATCCATGGGTTTCATAACAGATTACTAGTATGTCTGTGTGCTAGCTGGCATACCTCTGTGTCAGTCATCTGTGCTTACCTTGAACCTATGCTCCACTAAACCTTCATCATGTACAGTGGTGCATACAGTACATAAACACAGTACAACATCTACACTCAGTCAATTAGTTTAATTCTCTGACCCAGGTATCTCTTATCAAGAGATTAGCTGTACTGAAATGCCTTGGCTGTCACACAGCCAAATTCATGTGACTTGTTGGGCAAGAATCAACTGATTCGTTGCTTTTTCCTTGATGATGGGGGACATAAAACAGTTACTATATTGATCTATCCCTGTCTGCCAGCAATGTACATGCAGCCCCAGAGTGAGATGTGGATTAGGCCATTCAAAGCAACTGACAACTGTTTGCAAACCTGTCAAACTCCTAGGCTAGGCCAGGGGATACTTACACACTCAGTGTGTGGCACCATGGCACTCTTAATGACTATGTCTGGTTTCCAAATGGCACCCTATCCCCTATATAGTGCACTACTTTTGACCAGAGCCCTGGTCAAAAGTAGTGCACTATATAGGGAATAGGGGGCCATTTGGGACGCAAACCTGTGTATACGGATGTAAAGCCACAAGTTCCTTCACCCGGTAATGATGAGGTCCCCCAAAATGAAACATATAGGAGCTGTGATCGGTGTTCATGGATTTCAGAGACAGCTGTGTGTATTAGCATGGGGGCTGGCTGTGCTGGCTGAAGGGGATAGGTTCTCTACCACTATACTGCATGGCTTATGAATGTGAGGAACAGTGAGAAGGGAGAGAGGGAGAGAGAGAGAGAGAGAGAGAGAGGTAGAGAGAGATAGAGAGAGAGAGAGGTAGAGAGAGAGAGGTAGAGAGAGAGAGGTAGAGAGAGAGAGGTAGAGAGAGAGAGGTAGAGAGAGAGAGGTAGAGAGAGAGAGAGAGAGAGAGAGAGAGAGGTAGAGAGAGAGAGAGGTAGAGAGAGAGAGAGAGGTAGAGAGAGAGAGAGAGGTAGAGAGAGAGAGAGAGGTAGAGAGAGAGAGAGAGGTAGAGAGAGAGAGAGGTAGAGAGAGAGAGAGGTAGAGAGAGAGAGAGGTAGAGAGAGAGAGAGGTAGAGAGAGAGAGGTAGAGAGAGAGGTAGAGAGAGAGGTAGAGAGAGAGGTAGAGAGAGAGAGAGAGAGGTAGAGAGAGGTAGAGGTAGAGAGAGGTAGAGAGAGAGAGAGAGAGAGGTAGAGAGAGAGAGAGGTAGAGAGAGAGAGAGAGGGAGAGAGAGAGAGAGAGAGAGAGAGAGAGAGAGAGAGAGAGAGAGAGAGAGAGAGAGAGAGAGAGAAAATCCTGCCCCATACATCTGTTCGTTTGAGGATCGTCGACAGACAATGTGGTGTATGTTACTGTACCTCTCTTTCTCCAGCACGGCCCTTCCCGGATGGTGTAGGAGAGCTCTGTGAATTCCAGGTCCACCGCCGAACGCTTGGGGAGATGGGAGAAACGCTGGGCCTCCGTGATGTGGTTCTCCACCTTCTTCAGATTTGTCAACAGAGAAGGCTCCTGTGTTCCCCCATTACAGATGGTTTCCTCCATCGGGATGCTGACTGATTCAGGTTCAGGAGGCTTTACGTCCATGCCACTATCAGCCATACCACCGTTCTGCAACGGGGGTGTAGCGGTGTGTTTGAGGCCCTACAGGAGGGAGGAAGAAAAATATTTCCCATTTTTTCCCATATATCTTTTTACTTATTTTTATTTACATTGTCTCTGTTTTGTATTGTGTGTCGTGTATTCATCCTGCCTGCAAACCAAATTTCCATATGGAATAATAAAGATGACCTTTAACCACATGGCGGTGCAATTCCGATAGGATATGGTGATCCAAATGTGCCACTCACACACAATCCGGCAATTGTGCAGCTGGTAAGAACATCATCGGACAAAATGTATTCTTCCTTCCTATCCATAAAGTACAGGTCTGTAAGGTGGATCTGGTCTAGATGTTAGTGCTCTGGCAAGAAGCACATACTGTATCTGGTTGCAGTCTAAAGGGGCTGTGCTGATACATAGAAATCACTGAGTAGCAGCAAGTCCCAGGAGGTTGTTTTGAGGAGAGGAAACACCACTGGCTAACTGCAGAGGCAATGAACAAACATGTTTGTCTGTCTGTCTGTCTACCCAATCCTCAGAGTCAAACACCATGGATTCTGTTCTGCTCAAGCTGTCAGGGGGATATGTGCTTGTGATAAGAACTAGCTGTAGTTTCACTTTGATAAGAATTGTAGGATTGTATAACGTTCCCTGGGAACTTCGGAATTACATGTAGGGGTGACTGTATTCCTAGGACTTCCATTGTCTCGGAAGATGATGAGCGCCTGAGAAACGCAATATTTTCCGTGATCCTAAAGTGATGAATCCGTTATTATAAAGATGATGGAAATAGAGATATGTAATCTGGATTTTGTTCTTAGAAGAGTCCACTGTAAAGTTCCCAGACGAAGGTGGTATAGTAATTTGTCCTTTTTTTTTTTCTGAAGACAGAAGTCACATTTAATCACTCATGGGTTCCTAATCCGTTGAGGATTAACATTTACTTTCTTTTACCCTTGATCTGGGAGGGCTGGGAGCTGATGCTGGGAGCTAAGGCCTGGAGCTGAGTCTTGGGAAAGTTGCAGCCGTTACAGGTACACTGCCAACCACTGGCATTCCAATAATGTATGGGAATGGTGTGATCCTCGACTTGCCCTTATTACAAATCTCAGCGCACACATTCTACTGACAGAGGAGAGAGAGGAAACCCTATTGGTCTCAAGGGACCCAGATTTGACAAAAGATATAGCCATGTTACGTGGGCCTAATATGTCACGAGTCATGACAGCCAAACTAGAAGCTACGGTACTCTAGGCTAATCCATGCCTGTCCTCTTCTGAACTGACCTCACTTACCAGGCCTTAGATCATTCAACCCAAATATCCCATAGCAGGCCTACAGTACATATCTAGTTAGGACCTTATGATGCCTTCGTATGGATTACATAACACCTATATCTGTTAATGTTCATACATTTTTGTTCAGGAAGATATTAACATCTTACCTGTTATATTTGAATGCCAGGTTAATTGTGTCTCATTTCACAAGTATTTAAATCAGGACAGTTTTTTTTGGTCAGATGTGCATTTCCATCTACACTTTAAAAAAAAAATCGAAATGGTTCTTCAACTTGTCTCTGTAGAAGACCATGTAATGATTCCAGGTAGAACCCCTAGAACCTTCTTGGATGACAAAGGTTTCATGTAGAACCCTTGTCCCTGTGTAGAGGAACTTTTGGAACCTTTTTTTCTAATAGTGTCGGACTGTGTGTAAATGTTGGTTAGTTCAGGAAATCAAGAAGGGTTCAAGTAAGTTACTACTTTTAAAACATACCCTAAAGACAGAGCTGGCGAACACAATGGGATGGAGAAATGGATCTACGGGTCTAGCCTCTACTGTTGTCACATCAATCATACTTTCATATCACATCAATCTGACTACATTTATGAATTTGTTGGATCACTATGTTATCACAGGAAGGAGAGCAACAGATCACCATATTTCAACTAAGAGCTGAGGAAGGCAAGCTTTTTGATAAGTAATGTAGAACCTCTGCCTGAAGAATAATGAGATCAACAGGGAAGTGGGCTTGGTCTCTAATGACTTACTGTATGTAGTCTTCTAGTAAGACCTAAATTCGTAGAAGAGTCTTTGGAGAAAGGCTCACATTCTAACTGTCTGTACAGCACAGCCCCCCACCACATATAGAACACGTTGATTTGCCACGTTAAAACAGTTGTGTTGAAAGGAGTCGGTTAACCCATGTCATCATGTCCAAAACAAATAATGGCATGACACACTAGGCTAATCAATACATCCCACTGATGTTACAATATCTTATAAACAGGTCCCTGATTGGCTCCATTTCTCACAATTAGACCCTATCTATGTGAATTAACCAGTCAAAATAGCTACAGTATATCTACACTGTAAAAGGGTTACCATGAATTTGACAGTATTTTACAGGCAGCTCGGTGCAAGTAAAATTCTGTATTTAATATTACAGTACACCTACTGTAATATAAAAACAGTATCAAAGCAAGTACTGTGTCATGACACATAGTACAATACCGTAGAATGTACTGTATTATACTGTAAAAAGTAAATGTTACCGTAATCGGAATTAATTAATGGATGAATGAATGGATAAATTAACTAAATTCAGTGAGGGGAGAGGAGAGGTTTGTATTTCACAGTATTACTGTAATTACAAGGGATTGATGCAAGCAGGTTGGCTGCTAGGTAAAGTGTTTACACATTACAGCATATTAATGACTTCTAGACGTCTTAACAAAGGCTTCCAAACTGGCAGCGACTACAGGGCAAAACAGGCCAAAAGGACCAAAATGCTCAACCATTTAAGGTTTAAGACTAGCTGCCACTCTAACCTGTCCCCTATAGATAGATATAGCTCTGTCTGTAGGAATTTTCATACTATCATCCCGTGCCCAAGAAAGGGACAGTAACTGAACTGAATGACTACCGACCAGCAGCATTCATATCCGTCATCCTGAAGTGCTTTGAGAGGCTAGTCAAAGACCACATAACCTCCTCCCTCCGCGACACACTCGACCGTCTCTAAATCGCCTACCATCCCGACAGATCCACGGATGACCTAATCGCCATTGCACTGCACACTGCCCTCACCCACCTGGACAAAACAAATGCATATGTGAGGATGCTGTTCGTCGACTACAGCTCGGCCTTAAATACCTAAGCTCACCGCAAAGCTCACGGCCCTGGGACTGAGCTGTTCCCTATGCAACTGGGTCCTAGACTTCGTGATGGACCGCCCCCAGATGGGGAAAGTAGGCAACTACCTCCTCCACACTGATCCTCAACACGGGGGGCCCCGCAAGGGTGCGTCCTCAGTCCCCTTCTGTACTCCCTGTATACCCACGACTGCATCTAACTCCATCATCAAGTTCGCTGATGACACGACAGTAGTAGGCCTGATTACCAACAACAACGAGACGGCCTACAGGGAGGAGGTAGACACTCTGACGGAGTGGTGCAAGGTAAACAACCTCTCCCTCAACATCAGCAAAACAAAGGAACTGTTTGTGGACTTCAGGAGGAACCAGGCTGGCCATCCTCATCAACGGGGCCGCCGTGGAGACGGTCAAAAACTTTAAGTTCCTCGGTGTACACATCTCCGGGGAGCTGAAATGGTCAAACTACACAGACACGGTGGTGAAAAAGGCACGACAGCGACTTTTCAACCTCAGGAAGCTGAAAAAATGTGACCTGTCCCTGAGGAACCTCGCAGTGTTCTACAGGGGCACCATAGAGAGCATACTGTTGGGCTGCTTCACAGCTTGGTACGGCAACTTGGTATCACTGCCGACCACAAGGCGCTACAGAGGGCGGTACGCTCAGCCAAATGCACCAATGGGAGCACACTGCCTGCCCTCCAGGACACCTACAACACCAGGTGTCGCAGGAAGGCCAGGAAGGTCATCAGGGACCCCAGCCGTCCGAGCCACGGACTGTTCTCTCTGCTTCCATCACTCAGACGCAGGCAGTATAGGATCATCATGGAAAAAAACTGAAAGAATGGCCAATAGCTTCGAAACCCAGACCATCAGGCTGCCTAATAGCCACCACTAATCAGATACCTGCTCTGCCTGTCCCCCCACTGCACCCCTGGACTCTTCCCCTGTGGCTCCCCCTATGGAGGGCCCCCCCAACAGACATTTACCCTGCCCTCACCCCAATGGTAATTTACCATGTTACAGTTGTAATTATGTATATATTATTATTGTTATTTTTTTATTGTTCATTCACTTAACTTTGACCTGCACTGTTGCAGATCAGAGTTTAAGATTTTCTCTGTACCCTGCATTTACATCTGCAACCTTGTGAATGTGACTAATAAACTCTCTAAATCGCTACATTTTAAATTGATGGGGCTACTATAATCAGATAGGGCGTTAAATTGGTACAGCATTCCCCCCTCATGGATGCAACAAATATAGCCTCATACAAGGCACCCCTCAAAATAAATTAATGAGCCAGAAACAACAATACCATGCACCATGCACCATGTCAAAAGGTTTTTGGCGCTCCAAAGATATGGTACAGTACTATATTCTGTGGAGTGGAATTACAGTATCATTTTAAAAAGAGCAATTTTCTCACAATTTACCATAATATACCATAACTTTTCCCACAAAGCACCATAACGTTTCAGAGTTGTATTTTTTTTAACCGTTGATAATATCTAAAATTACCATTTAAATGACCGTTTTCTGTTAGTGTATATGTAATAAATGCATCGCATTAACTTTGATACAATGACAAATGTCATAATACTTCATAATAATCATTTTAAAAATCGTTAAAAAATAACTCACCTGAAGTTAACTCAGGATAAGAGGAATGTGTTCTGTTCCTTCCTCTATCATGTGAATTAAGACAAGACAGGGTTAATTTAACAGCTCTTGTTAAAAAAATGATTGAATCATATAAAATAACAGAAATGACAGGTGACGTTCGATGTCAAGCAGCACATGCGGATTATAATAACGTCTGGTCCATGTTGATGCGTCCTTACGATTAGGATGCGATGCTTGCTCTCTTCTTCTAAATCCTTAGGTGCGCTGAACTGGCAGATCTGTCCTGAAATAGAAAGATCCACTCTCATTTCCGAGATGTGACGACTATCAGTCATTCAGAGTCCCATTTCGGAAAGAGAATGAATGGATAGCCCAACCTGGGGTTCTGTGACAAAATGCAACGTTCAACTAAATTAAATGACAACTGATGCAATGACAGACCTTACATTCGCGGCTTCCCAATAAGTTAGCTTTTTCTGACGGTATTCAGCCTATCTTCACACTGCGTACCGCAACACAGGCTGCTAGGCTACACGGTCAAGGTATTGCCCGCTTCTAGCATTCAGCGCTCTCTGCCTGTGTCGCTAAGGCGTTCCTCGCGGGCGTTCTGGGTGTGGACCAGGGGTCCGTTTTGAGGCGAGATGTTAAAGCGTCAATCAGTAGTTGAAACAATATCAAAGAACACCCCGCCACTGTTTAGCTAAAAAGTTGATGGATGGGACTGGAGAAATGTAACCACTCTCAAATTCATAGACAGAGCTATGGATGGTAGGACTATTTTCGCATGGAAAGAAATCGAGGCCATGGTGCCTGCTACATTGTTCTTGGAAATACAGATCCATTCATCTTAATTCAGGATGACAAGGGAAGTTATGTAAACTGTACACTACATCAACGGATAATCGACAGAATAGTCTTATAGTAATAGTTTCTAATATCTTAGAAATTGAAATTTAATGTAGCTATGCAGGGATAGATTGGCCTATTTTATATCTATTTTTTGCCATTTTATAATCTATGTTATGTAGGCCTATGTATAGCCTAAATCAGTTGTATCAGACCAGTCTTGTCCCCCAGCTTGCCCCCTTTCTCTGAAACGTAGGTCTGTTAGCCTACATCTCAAAACTATTGCGAAAACTATGAGGGCTGACAAGAATGAGGAGAATGTCTGTGACATCTTGAATGTTGCACAACTGTGGCTGTGTTTGTGCCTGTGTGTGTTTGTAGGTGTCTCTACGCATGCATGCGTGTGTGTGTGTGTGTGTTTTATATCTTCAAGCAATGTTCATAATATTGTTGTTCCTTTAGGTTGTTGGAGACAACATTGCATTCCACAGATAAACGCAGGGTTGTGATGATAATGGCAACGTGCCACAGCTAGTTGACTGGGGGGCTGCATTTCCAAGAGACCGTCTCAGCCCTCGGAACACTGCATGTTGAGGCTTGAACACCTGAAAATTCACCAACGTCCACTGTTGCATTGTTTCGTTGTCATTTCGTGTCCCTCCACAGCTGCAGGGCAGGAATTTGTCTGCATTGACTCCTGGTGTGTGGGGTGTGGGGGAAGATGTACGCCATCATTCAATCAATTACAGATGAAGGTAAACCACACTCAGGGTTCCCTCACAACGTACATGCTTTATGCTGAGGACTTGTTGGTTTATGTCCACATCCAATGCCCCTTTAAGGCCGGCACCTGTTCCATTGATGCTGATGCTGCAGAGTCTAGGTTACTTTGGGTGAGGCTGGAGGTTACTAGAGTTCAGATGACTTCTCAAGTGTATACACCAACACACTATCTAACAATAAAGCATGATCAGATCTACTATATCTTCATAAGTGTGTACATAATGTACTGTAGGTTGATATGGAGATAAGATACAGTATGTACATTCGGAAAGTATTCAGACCCCTTGACTTTTTCCACATTTTGTTACGTTACAGCCTTATTCTAAAATGGATTAAATCCTTTTTTTACTCATCAATCTACACACAGTACCCCATGATGATAAAACAAAAACAGGTTAAATTTTTTTTTAGCAAAAAATGTAATAAAACGACTGAAATATCACATTTACATAAGTATTAAGACCCTTTACTCAGTACTTTGTTGAAGGACCTTTGGCAGCGATTACAGCCTCGGGTCGTCTTGAGTATGACTCTACAAGCTTGGCGCACCCGCATTTGGGGAGTTTCTCCCATTCTTCTCTGATGGAGGCCACTGTGTTCTTGGGGACCTTCAATGCTGGTACCCTTCCCCAGATTGGTACCTCGACACGATCCTGTCTCAGAGCTCTACGGACAATTCCTTCAACCTCATGGCTTGGTTTATCTCTGACATGCACTGTCAGCTGTGGGACCTTATATAGACAGGTGTGTGCCTTTCCAAATCATGTCCAATCAATTGAATTTACCACAGGTGGACTCCAATCAAGTTGTAGAAACATTTCAAGGATGATCAATGGAAACAGGATGCACCTGAGCTCAATTTCGTGTCTCATAGCAAAGGGTCTGAATACTTATGTTAAGGTATTTCTGTTTTCTATTTTTAATAGATTTGCAAACATTTCTAAAAACATTTCTAAAAACCTGTTTTTGCTTTGTCATTGTAGGGTATTGTGTGTAGATAGACAAAATGTGTAAAAAGTCAAGGGGTCTGAATGCTTTCGAAAGGCACTGTATAATGCAAAAGGCTGTTTGGTTGGAAATTATTATTATATCTAACAAATCAACATGCTCAATTTCATAATAAAAAAAAGATCGTTATTGAGCTACTTTGAATGATTTGGAAGCATGCCTTTATTCTATATCAAAATTGTTGTGGCCCTCCATTTAAGTTGTTACACACTGGAATGGTGACCCCTGGTGGAGAAGCAAAGTTAACTTAAAGAGCCCACTACAGATTTATTTACAATAATATTTGGTGTAGGGGCATATTTGTTGACAAAATGGTAGTCTACATTGGGGATTAGGCACAGGAACAGAACCATTGAATTAGGAATTAGAACTCTGGGGCCATCATTCTGGAGCATCATAAGATATATTCAAAGGCAGAGAGAGCAGGATAAAGATTTGCGAGCTGCGGGATGAGGGGAGGGAATTGATCCGCAGAATAAGCAAGAACAATAAACAGACTGGATAACTTCACATAACAGATAGTTCACTCAAATGACCTTCTGTATATGAACTCTTCCTTAAAACCAGACTATTCTATGTGAGACTTAGATCCCTATACTCCACAGAGCCAGAGCTCTAGGCATATTGTAATAATACAATACAGGTACCTTTAGGGGCCATAGCCACTAATCACTAACTTTAGCTTGTGTACATAACCAGAGCCCCTATTCAGTTTACATTTGAAAATTGATCTAAGGTAGCATGCTCTTGTTTGGATGGATCAACCACAAAGTATTGATGCTGTTCTATAGAAATGACTTAACTGATTACATCCCTGACCTCATCAAAAGGGAGCAAGCTGGAGGGAGGAGCACTGACACACACACACACACACACACACACACACACACACACACACAAAAGGCATGCAAAGGCAACGTGGTTATTTATTGGTAATTTGTTTCATACGGTCTTAGATTTAGCACTCCTACCACCAGGTCATGCATGGTTGGTGGTAGGAGTGCTCCTCGGCTTCCAATGTTAGAATGGAAGGTGTTCTTTGGATGAAAGGCTCTTCTGGGCATAATGAAGCAAACAAGTTCAATGCCACTGTGTAATTCTAAAAAGCCCTCATTAAATTGGTTCATCTTTATCGAAAAAAGATGTGTGTAGATTCAAGAATTCTGTCACGCCCTGATCTGTTTCACCTGTCCTTGTGCTTGTCTCCAGCCCCTCCAGGTGTCGCCCATCTTCCAATCTTCCTCGTCTCGTTTGTTCAAGCCTACCAGCGGTTTGTCTCAGCGCCTGGGTTTCCCTAGTCTCTCTTTTTCTCATCCTCCTGGTTTTTGACCTTTGCCTGTCCTGACCCTGTACCCGCTGGCCTGACCACTGCCTGTCTCTGACCCTGCCTGCCGTCCTGTATCTTGGCCTCTGCTCTGGATTATCAGCCCCTGCCTGCCATGACCTGTCGTTTGCCTGCCCCTGTGGTTACAATAAACATTGTTACTTCACACCGTCTGCACTTGGGTCTTACCTTGATTCCTGATGAATTCACTTATAAGGCTTACCTGCAGTGCTTCTCTAAAGTTTTGTGATCTATTGTGTGAATTCTCAATAAGAATAATGAACTGGTAATTAACATGCAATTATGTTCTTTAAACAACAGACAAACAATATAAAACAGCCTTTTTAGTAGGGTTCACAATATAGAGTGATTGTGATTTTTGTTTACGTCAACATCACTTTTTTTTTGCACTGTCCTCTTTAAGACCCGTACCTGTTCCACTGATGTTGTTGCTGTAGCTTCTAAGTTACTTTACCCAGGTAAGACTTCTCTAGTGAGGCTTACTAGAGTTCCTAGCCCTTCTCAAGTGTACACAACAGAACAACATACTATCTAACAATAAACTATTATCCGATCTACTATATTGTCATACGTGTATGTCTAACATAAGTTCATATGGAGATATTGTACAAAAAAACTGTTACGTTTGACATGATTCATATACAGCATTGAATTTATTCAACATGCACAATTTCATAATGAAAAATATATTATTGAGCATATCTCGATTGATTTGTAAGCATTTCCACTGAATGAAAATATAAATGCAATATCCCAGAAATGTTCCATATGCACAAAAAGCTTATTTCTCTTACATCCGTTACTGGGCATTTTTCCTTTGCCAAGATAATCCATCCACCTGACAGGTGTGGCATATTAAGAAGCTGATTAAACAGCATGATCATTACACAGGTGCACCTAGTTGTATTCCCGTTCATGTGAAATCCATAGATTAGGTCCTAATGAATTTATTTGAATTGACTGATTTCCTTATATGAACTAAAATTGTTGCATGTTGAGTTTATATATTTTTGTTCAGTATACTTTACCTTAATTGTTGTGGCCCTCATTCTAAGTAATTACTGAATGGTGACCCCCAGTGGAGAAAGTGAAACTTCAGCTCGTAGTCTATTGGCATCTAAAAATTGAATATTTGGCATGACAATGTGTGACAAGGAGTTGGCATGATAGTGCTTGTAAACAGATTGGCACTCACGCCACATGCCAGTTCAAAACATACATTACACATACATTGCACAATAGCATCAGATAAAGGGAAGAGGAAGAACATCTTATTCGTTTCTGTCCTTGCCAGGAAATTCCCCCGATAAGGAGTGGCTACTGGTTCAACATAAAAATGTAGTACTGTACACTTCCAACCGGACCTAAATACATGAGGAGTATGAGGACCGTTGCAGCTGTTCTCTACACAGCTCTGCTGTTGCTGGTTCCTGGGATCCTGACTGAAAGTAATGTCGAATATATTTACTTACTACCGCTTAGTAATGTCATCTCTATATAGTTATCATCATCTATCATCTCTCTATCTCTATATAGTTGACTTTGTAAATTACAATTTCAACAGTCTTCTGTTGAGCTGGTCGTAGTCAACAGCATCTCAAACACACCCAATGGGACCTACAGTACTGGTGTCGCATTCAGAGGGATCCCTTAGCGGTGCCGTGAGAAGACTAACAGGAGACCAACGCAGGATTCAAGTTCGTAGATTACTAGGTTACATTGTCTCATTGTTAGATGCTGTGTTGTTAGATTCTTAGCAGTTGTTGTGTCAGTGATTGTATTGTATGTCAGATGTCATTGGTGAACACGGTTGTTTTTGCAGTTTCACCTACACAGAGGACTGCAACTATGGTCCCTTCTTTTGGGGGCGGGGGGGGGGGGGGGGGGGGGGGGTTTGCTTAGGGACAAGTCATCTGATGCAAATAATGGAAAACGCATCCATGTTATTTACAATGACGTTCATAAAATAGAACACCTCTGTCACACAAATGCTGCACATACTGGATAACTAGTCACACATTGACCTATTTGGACATTATTTCTGCAGGTCTTGGCTGTTATATCCCAGAACCAAATGACCGCATCATCCTGAGATTTACAGTGTTCATCTCAGGCTCGCACTCTGTGAGTGGCAACAGTTAGAACCCTGGGAACCTGGCAGCAAGAAGTCATGTAGAAGATGTTTACCTCTCTGCATTTCAAACGCGCCCAACAAGACCTACAGTTCTGACATCGCATTCAGAGGGATCCTTATCGGAGCCGTGAGGAAACTGCAGACCAATGCAGGATTTAAGTTAGTAGATTATTAGCTTCCATTGTGTCATTGTCAGATGCTGTAGACTGTTAGACGTGCGTTCAAATCATTACAGTTTAAGCAACTGTGTAGAACATTTCAGTGACCATGTACAGACAATGTTCTGTAGTGCAAGGTGTCATTCATTGCATTGCATTGCATGGCATGGAGTGATACTGCGTTTTGTACTTGTCTTTAATGTCAAAGATAATTGTGGTATTCTGGCATTTCACGTCTCAAATAAAAAAAAGAAATGCATTGTTCTGTTGTTTTTGCCGTTTCACTTACAGAGGACACCAAACTATGGTCCTTTCCTGGTGAGTGTGAATGGTGTTGTAATGGGTGCGTGTTGGTGGCAGGGAAGTCAGGCGCAGGAGAATCGAACTTGGTATAAACGGAGTCGTTTAATCAGTGCGTCACAAAACTCCAAAACCGAAATTACAAAATAATAAAAAGTGGGTACAAAACCCGTCGCGCACCAACACATAATTACACAAACATACAATCAAACAATCTCCGACAAGGACATGAGGGGAAACAGAGGGTTAAATACACAACATGTAATTGATGGGATTGGAACCAGGTGTGAAGGAAGACAAGACAAAACCAATAGAAAATGAAAAATGGATCAGTGATGGCTAGAAGGTCGGTGACGTCGACCGCCGAACACCGCCTGAACAAGGAGAGGAACCGACTTCGGCGGAAGTCGTGACAGGTGTGGCTGGGAACAATACTGAGAAAACTTTCTGAGAGCTCCTTGTTCAGACTTGGGGGACTACACTCAGACCTAATGTGGGTGAGAAATGATGGAATGTTTTTCGGTCGGTTAATACAATCGGTTGGACCATCTGTCTGTTTGCGTCTTTCTCTCTCTGTAAAGCTATAGATATACAGTAAGGAAAAATTACTTCTTCATCTTGCATGACTTCTTTTCCAATCATTCATCAATCATTCATTAAATATATCAGCTGTCACAAACATTTTGTACATGCTGTGTAACTACTCACACCATGACCTACTTGGACATTATTTCTGCAAGTATTGGTTGTTACATCCCAGAACAACAAAATGACTGCATCTTCCAGAAAATTACAATGTACACCCCAAGCTTGCGTTCCGCGAGTGGCAGAGGTACGAACCCGGGCGTGTTGTTGTTTCTGATGTGTTTGTTTTTTGTTTTCTAATCTAAGCTTAACCCTTGTCTCAGTCCCTACCATGCATAACCCTAAAACACTAACCCCATACCGGAACCTTAGTCACTACCATACCACACCCTAAGTCACTAACTAACCCCATACCTAACCCTAAGTCACTTACTAACACCTAAATCATTAGCGGGGAGGTTCACTCACTTAATACGTCTAAATCGGCAGATAAATATGTGGGCTTTGGCTGGTTTCTGTGACAGTGATTTTCAACCAGTGTAAATGTTATTTTGTGTGATCATGTTGGAACAGAGTAGCTTCTGATCAATACTGTTTTGTGATTTGAAAAGATGCCACAGTTTGTGCCTCAATTTATGTAATTCAATTTTTTTTTAAACATGGTTATGAAATAATTCTCTAATTGTTTGAATTCCGTTTAATTTTAAGATGAACATTTACCCTGACATCATAGGAAATATGGTGCAAAGGCATGGGTTCCTTGTTCTTTCTTGGTAAAGACCAAGAAGACTGAAGATGAAGAACAAAGAAAATGAGAACACCTCTTTGAAGACTGTTAAACAAATGTTGAATGAAGAACTATGAATAAAATAAAATATATTTAATTAGACACACAATTAATGAATGTAGATTTGGTTGCCCAGCCCGGCGGAGATATAATCTTTGGTAAAAATATTATTTGAAGGTGACATCTGTGTCCGTCAAGGAGTCTCCTTTTCTTTTGGGGATTGGTTCTCCATGCTTACGCTCTGACATGTTTTGGTGTTGTTTGTATTGGTGATATTGGTCGATACATTTCTCAAGCCTTATAATGTGTTTTGTGTTGTTATCCAGATTGAAGGTTATTGCCAATGAGTATGTGGAGTGAAGTGCTAATATTTAGTCAAACTTACAGATATTGAATATTTGTAACGATGTTCGTCTGAGGAAGAAGGATTAGACCAAAGCGCGGTACATGTTCATGATATTTATTATAACCTGAACACTGAAACAAAAGTGGAACAAAACACAACAGTTCTGTCAGGTACTCACACAAAACAGAAAACAACTACCCACAAAACACAGGTGACAAAATGGCTACCTAAGTATGGTTCTCAATCAGAGACAACGATAGACAGCTGCCTCTGAGAACCACACCCGGCCAAACACATAGAATTAGAAAACATAGAATGCCCACCCCAACTCACGCCCTGACCAACCAAATAGTGACAATATTACATTTTTATCTTGAGGCATTCTGCACCGCTGTCTTCAGTCTGCCATGGGGGTGATGGTGTTGAGTTAGTGTGTTCTTGTGTTGCAGGGGACGTCTTACAGTCATGCAGCTGCAATACCATGGACGGTAGCGAGCTAGCTAGCTTTTTGTTTATCATAACTTGCCCTTTCTATAACTGATAAGTTTGTTGTTAGCTAGTTACTTAGCTAATTGTGATGATACCATATCACTGACCACGTTAACTATGGCTGGCAAGAAAATAACTAGCTTGCTAGCTGCAACTTTTGGCTATTGATTAATGTATCAAGCTGGGAAAAAAAGATGATGCGGGCGTCAGAGGTGGAATCACAAAAGTTGCAAACACTGGTGCAAAATCTGAAAATGGAAATGTGAGAGTGCTTTGTTGACCTTTGGTGGCTCTCATATCCACATTCCTGCTGGTACTGCTGCCTGGTAGGTACCTTGTCTACAATGTAATGAAGGCTACAATATAGTCACTATTTTAACATGAATTCCCCTTTGAATGTCATCACGATGCTTCAATATGGTTGGCTACTTGTAGCCCTGTGTGGATCAGTCGGTAGAGCACAGCACTTAATTGCACCACCATGGGCTCGATTCATGCTGGGTCCAACATGAAAAATGTACCTGTTGCGCATAGAAATTGTCTGTCCTCGTTTGCAACACTCACTACAGAGTTCCAAAACTGCATCTGGAAGCAACATCAGTACAATAACTATTTGTCAGGAGCTTCATGAAATGGGTTTCCATGGCCGCACACAAGCCTACGATCACCATGTGCAATGCCAAGCGTCGGCTGGAGTGGTGTAAAGCTCGCCGCGATTGGACTCTGGAGCAGTGGAATCACGTTCTCTGGAGTGATGAATCATGCTTCATCATCTAGCAGTCTGACGGACAAATCTGGGTTTGGAGGATGCCAGGAGAATGCTACCTTCCCCAATGCATAGTGCCAACTGGGGCTGTTTTTTATAGTTATGGCTAGGCCAGTGAAGGGAAATCTTAACACTACACATACAATGGCATTCTAGAAGATTCTGTGCTTCCAACTTTGTGGCAACAATTTGGGGAAGGCCCTTTCCTGTTTCAGCATGACAATGCTCCTGTGTTAAAAACAAGGTTCATACATAAATGGTTTGTCGAGATCGGTGTGGAAAAACTAGACTGGCCTGCACAGAGCTCTGACCTCAACCCCATCGAACACCTTTGGGATGAATTGGAACGCCGACTGCGAGCCAGGCCTAATCGCCCAACATCAGTGCCCGACCTCACTAATGCTCGTGGCTTAATGGAAGCAAGTCCTCGCAGCAATATTCCAACATCTAGTGGAAAGCCTTCCCAGAAGAGTGGAGGCTGTTATAGTAGTAAAGGGGAGACCAATTCCATATTAATGCCCATGATTTTGGAATGAGATGTTCAACGAGCAGGTGTCCACACACTTTAGTTCTTGTAGTGTTCAGTATATGCTTTGTAAACTAACTATATTACTGCAAATAGCTGATCTAGATGTCCCATCAAGCTGATAGTGAGGAACTGCATGTCATATGACCGACATTGCCACCAGCCTGTATGACCGAACAAAGGCATCTGACAAGGAGCCATGTGGAAACTGCAGGGAGTAACTTAAAGTCAGTAGACAATTAAGCCTAGTTCATACTGCAGGCTTCAATGCTCAAATCAGTTTTGTTTCTGAAATCAGTTTAGGAATACTGACTGTCCAAATAGCAAGTTACAAGTGACCAAATCGGATTTGTGTGTATTCAGACAGCAGTCATTTGCTGACATGGCTATGCTAGTTGTTATAGCAACTAAGGGTGTGTGCTCAGTGGTGTAGGCTGATTGGTGGTGGCGCTCGTGCTTCCTATCACTCAGAAGTTATGTTGCAAGCTAAGGTGACAACAATGCCTGCCATGGACGTTTACCAGTTGCGTTGAATGTTGAAAATCATAGTGTAAGAACACTTTGAAAGCCTCAAAGGATAAGATTATCCAAGTTTCAAAACGAGTACTTTTTGGCTATCCACAGCAGTCAGCTAGCTAGCCACAGCAGTCAACTAGCTAACTAGTTAGCGGTTTAGCTTTCTAGCACATTCACTCATTTGTTTGTAAACAATTATCAAGCTAGTTAGCTACCACATGTTCTTGTCCAACTGTCAACAGATTCGAATCGGACATGCAAGAAAATATGATTTGAGTCACTTCAAACTGTCAATGTGAACAAGACGTTTCCATTGTCTGATGAACCTGCTGTGGTAGCCCCCAACACTTCTGTTGATTTTTAGCTTCGGTGGCCAAAGTTATCTTAAGTTTGTAGTGGCTATTTAAAGAAAACCTAAACATGGATTAGCTTCTCCTAGGCCAGATCACTTTCAGGGTGAGGAACCAACCATCTAATGTTAATTTGTAAAATAGTGAACTTTCCCTTTAAGCTTCAATCAGCAGTCGAAACAATAACGATGTGTTTTCTCCACGCCTGTTTCGGTAAAAAGCTGAGGGATAGGGTTGTAACCCCTCTCAAATTCATAGACAGAGCTATGGATGCAAGGACTGACCATCCATGATATTACAATTATAGTTTTACCCATATTTTGAGGCATGTTTGTTTATATTTACTTTGTTTACAAACATTGGAGTGAAAAAAGCTTATATTTTGGGTTCTGATGGGGTACGACAGTTGAACTAAGCTTGTGAGGCATTTAGAAGTTATATTCTTCAAGAATCAATGGGTACATTTAATGAATTCAGAAAGTCCCAAAATGGATGAAGCGCTTGCCGATTGCTCATTTAAGACCGAAAGAACGAAGAGGACTAAGAAAATTAAAACGCTTATTTGAAAACTCTGCTGCTCTACCAAACATTGGTTGAATAATAAACTACGAATCAAATAAAATACTTTCAATGTACAAGCTAGAGAGTAACAAGTGGCTTTAATTGAGGCCGCCTCCTTTTTATGACACAGAATTAATGAAGGTGACAAAGCATAGCATCACGCTTTCAGATTGCAATACATTTCCACATTCTGTCATATCATGATGACTGCTGCGATATTGAACGAATAGATGGTATGGCAAGTATCATTTGACCAGCATCTTCTTAAAACGTCTGAGCACTACAGCGGAAAGCAGAAAGCTGCCAAACAGAAATATGGCACAACCACCCTCTCTATGCCTTTTCAAGTATCGATAGTCAGACAACATAACACCACTTAATATAACATGATGCAACATAATGAATTCTGCAAAAATATAAGTTAGAGGGGTCACAATGAGGAAAACCTGTGCAGGCTCAAGGGGTACAAGGAAAAGGCATATTTGTAGATCAAGGTAATTAGGTTGTAAGCAAAGCTGTACACACAGCAGCCATATAGACAGAAACTAAAGTAAAGCACAAAACTATGCTATCTGACAGCATAAGGTTTGTTAAATGCCACAACATATCTAAAAAGGTAGCCTACAACTATATTACATTCAATTAATTTCTCTATTTTCTTCATAACACACACACATAGTTACCATATGAGCAATATCTAGTGGGATGGTTATGGAATACTTGTTCAATTCTGAAGTCGTGGACTAGTAGGCTGGATCAAGTACACACAGTGAACATACCAAACCTGTGCGCGTATTCATAAAGTGTCTCAGCATAGGGGTGCTGATCTAGGATCAGATTTGCCATAATGAATAAGATTACATGGCCAGGGAGTAGCTGATCAGCTCTCCTACTCTGGGACGCTTTATGAACACAGGCCCTGTTTTTAAGGACGCAGATGACGTTTGTTGGGTGTTATTGTACGCTGCTTTATATTCTTAAAATTGGTATAGCAAAACAAGTAAGCAATAAAAATTCTCCCAGGATCCAAAACACATTAAACTTATGTGAACACATTGAAAGGAAAATGTCACAGGTATCCAACGTTTCGTTTTTGTACGGCATCCAGTGTTTATCGTTTGTTTATATGCAGTGCTTTCCTAATTTTCTTGACATAGTATTCCATCGATCAAGGGAAAAAAATATATATACACGTAAAAGTAATAGTCGCTCTGGTGTTGTAGACAGTTGGGCTTGGTCTGATAGTACTCATAAGCTAGAGTTTGTCACCGTAGCTTGCATGTTCTGGGTCTGTTCAACAGACATCACTAATGTGTCACACGCGTCATTCATCAATCAAAGCTCTGTCATTCATCAGAGCTCTGTTGATGAAAGAGGTAGCATGATCCCAACAACTGTTAGAAATGGAGTCCCTAAATGTGTGTACAGGTAACTGCCAGAGTAAAGGAAACATAAAGTGTTTCGAGAGGGCGTTGGGCCACCACGAGCCAGAACAGCTTCAATGCACCTCTATTAGCAGGAGGCGACAACCTTCTTCCACGATAAATTCCATCATTTGGTGTTTTGTTGATGGTGGTGGGAAACACTCAGGCGCCGCTTCAGAATCTCCCATGTGTTCAATTGGGTTGAGATCTGGTGACTGAGACAGCCATGGCATACGGCTTACATTGTTTTTCATGCTCATCAAACCATTCAGCGACCATTCGTGCCCTGTGGATGAGGGCATTGTGATCCTATGGCCTGCCCAGTATTTTTATACATGACCCTAAGCATGATGGGATCCTAATTGCTTAATTAACTCAGGAACCAAATGTCTGTGCAAGCACCTGTTTTAATACTAATATACTTTGTATCCCTAATTTACTCAAGTGTTTCCATTATTTTGGCAGTTACCTGTACATTTATGTTCTGGCGCTGAAAGCAGGCTAAATCAAACTCTAAGTGAAAACGCATACTAATCGAACCCAGGTCTAGTGGTGCTATTCTATATCACGAGTCCTCAGTCAGCCACGTGTGAGCTTTAATATTAGTATGGACTACCGGTAAGTGCAGGTTACACCTCCAGACCCAGCTGGGGGCACAGAATGTGTTTATCGCGCATCGTTGAGCTCCCTGGCCACGGTAAGGATCTCCTTAGCCCCTTTACTCAGGAGTAGATTGGCCAGGTCTAGACCTAGCGTCTCAGAAGCATCCTGGGCCGGGCCTGGCATGTTGTTCGCTGTGACGCCAACTCGCTGGACCCACTCATCCACTCGCTCTTCCACCTACCACAGAGGAAAGACAGCTTAAATAAACCAAATAGATATGCCCTGAGAAGGGAGCCCCTTGGTGAGCTGATACGTTTAATGAGAAGAGGTTCATTTTGTGTTCTGACTGGGAGGGAGAAATCAGTAGTCGGACCTTATTGTCTGAAGCAATGCTGGTCTGCATGGTCTCCTTGAGACTGTCTGAACCATCCAGGCTGTACACTGCACCCGTCAGGTAGAGCTTTGGTAAATAGAACACAGCAGTTATAAAAGGCATACACGCAAGAATGCAACCATGGATATGCAATGACACACACGTGCACGTTAGCAAGTGTCATAAGCCCTTACCTGAGAGTCCTTGACTTCAGTGTGGACAGCAACTGGTACACTGCAACCCCCCTCCTACAACAAGCGAAAGTGATTACACTGGAGTGTAGACAGACAAATATAATGGGACATACAAGAAAATATTGACATTTGGTTAAAGGGGGTAATCTGCACTAGCTACATACATTTTTTAAATGATAAATGAATGAAATAAAATAAAATTGTATTTGTCACATGCTTCGTAAACAATAGGTGAAAACTAACAGTGAAATGCTTGATTACGACCCCTTCCCAACAATGCAGAGAAAAATAAAATAGAGAAATAATAGAAAAGTAATAACACGTCATAATAAAAGTAATAATAAATACACAATGAGTAATGATAACTTTGCTATATACACCGGAGTACCAGTAGAGTCGATGTGCAGGGGTACGAGGTAACTTAGGTAGATATGTACATACTGTATAACTAGGAATAAAGTGATTAGTCAACAGGACAGATAATAAACAGTAGCATCGGTGTATGTGATGAGCCAAAAAATGGTCAGATAGTCCAGGTAGCTATTAGTTAACTATTTAACTAACTATACTGAACATAAATATAAACGTAACATGCAACAATTGCAAAGATTTTACTGAGTTACAGTTCATATAAGGAAATCAGTCAATTGAAATACATTCATTAGGCCCTAATCTTTGGATTTCACATGACTTGCAGGGCATAGGCAAACCCACACCCACTGGGGAGCCAGGCCCAGCCAATCAGAATGACTTTTTCCCCACTAAAGGGCTTTAGTACAGACAGAAATACTCCTCAGTATTTTTGTTCAGTTTATTGGGGGTAGAAGCTGTTCAGGGTCCTATTGGTTCCAGACTTGGTGCATCGGTACCATTTGCCGTGCGGTAGCAGAGAGAACAGTTTATGACTTGGGTGGCTGGATGCATGAAGTTTTAGGGCCTTCCTCTGACACCGCCTGAATGGCAGGGTGTTCGGCCCAGTGGTGTACTGGTATACTGATGCACTGTAATGATTTATACCCATTTATTATTGAGGAATATAACTTAGAAATTTCTCATGAGCTTAGTTCAACTGTCTTACCCAATCAGAACACAAAATATAACCTTGTTCTACTCCAATGTTTGTAAACATTGTAAATATATATATTTTTAAACACTGTATTGCCTCCAAACATGTTTAAAACTATCATTTTTAAATCTTAGATGGTTAGTCATAGCTCTGTCTACGAAGTTGTGAGTGGTTACATTTCTCCAGACCCCTCCATCAGCTTTTTACCAAAATAGAGGTGGGGTGTACGCGTTGTGATTGTTTCAACTCTGGATTGCCCCTTTAAGTACTGTTTATGTGACAATTATAAAGCCTACCATTACTTTATATTTTTTTAAATGTAAAGACTTCTACTTTCACTTGCAATTGTACCTCAAAGGCCGGTTTCCTAGGCAAAGATTAAGCCTCGTCCTAGACTAAAAAGCCGGTTCAATGATGATTCTCCGTTGAGCATGCTTTTTAGTCCAGGATTAGGCCCAGGCTAATCTGAGTCTGGGAAACTGGTCCTATACGAGTATCTACATTAAGTAGCATCAACAATCCACTAGCAGCCAAATATTCACAGATACACTGGACACACTATAATAAAACATCTAGGAGACAGAGTGAGACATACCAGTCGTCTGAGGAAGGCTCGCTCTGCTATACAGCGCAGGACCGTGTTGGGGTCGTGCAGAACAGACACCATCTCCAGGATGTCCTTGTCTTTGGCCCGCACCTCAATGGCAATAGCCCCCTGGAATACAGCCAAGCAATGGACCCTCAGTCAGTTAAGACCATGCTGAAAATTCTAATTCTCACATACAGTTGAAGTCGGAAGTTTACATACACTTTAGCCAAATATATTTAAACTCAGTTTTTCACAATTCCTGACATTTAATCCTCGTAATTATGGTAGTTTTGGAGCAGTGGCTTCTTCCTTGCTGAGCGGCCTTTCAGGTTATGTCGATATAGGACTCGTTTTACTGTGGACAGAGATACTTTTGTACCTGTTTCCTCCAGCATCTTCACAAGGTTCTTTGCTGTTGTTCTGGGATTGATTTGCACTTTTCGCTCCAAAGTACGCACGTCTCCTTCCTAAGCGGTATGATGGCTGCGTGGTCCCATGGTGTTTATACTCGCGTACTATTGTTTGTACAGATGAACGTGGTACCTTCAGGCATTTGGAAATTGCTCCCAAGGATGAACCAGACTTGTGGAGGTCTCCAATTATTTTTCTGAGGTCTTGGCTGATTTATTTTGATTTTCCCATGATGTCAAGCAAGGAGGCACTGAGTTTGAAGGTAGGCCTTGAAATACATCCACGGGTACACCTCCAATTGAGTCAAATTATGTCAATTAGCCTATCAGAAGCTCCCAAAGCCATGGCATCGTTTTCTGGAATTTTCCAAGCTGTTTAAAGGCACAGTCAACTTAGTGTATGTAAACTTCTGACCCACTGGAATTGTGATACAGTGAAATAATCTGTCTGTAAACAATTGCACAAAGTAGATGTCCTAACCGACTTGTCCAAACTATAGTTAGTTAACAAGAAATGTGTGGAGTGGTTGAAAAACAAGTTTTTGTCACGTTCCTGACCTTATTTCCTTTGTTTAGTCTTGTTTAGTTGGTCAGGACGTGAGCTGGGTGGGCATTCTATGTTATGTGTTTCTATGTTGGGTTGTCAACTAGCCTGATATGGTTCTCAATCAGGGGCAGGTGTTTTACGTTTCCTCTGATTGAGAACCATATTAAGGTAGGCTGTTCTCACTGTTTGTTTGTGGGTGATTGTTGCCGTGTCTGTGTTTGTGCGCCACACGGTACTGTTTTCATTCGGTCGTTTATTTGTTTTTGTATTTTGTCAAGTGTGTTTTTCATCTTCGTTGCTTTATTAAAAGATATCTATTCAACCCACGCTGCGTTTTGGTCCGATCCATGCTCCTCTTCAGACGAGGAGGAAGACGAGCGTTACAGTTTTAATGACTCCAACCTAAGTGTATGTAAACTTCCGACTTCAACTGTATACAGTGCCAAAAGGGGTCTCGGACGAAGGCCTGGTGATAATGGGTTAGCAACTGTGATATACCCTTTCAAGGTAAAATGTTCAGTTTTAATAACAGTTTAGCGTTTTTTGTTATTACACAATGGAATAAGTGCCACAGGTATAAGAGTTAAAGTTGTCAATTTCTCCTTCATAAAATAAATCTACCCACCTGTCCAACAGCGTACATACAGTCCTCAGGGCCCAGGATCTTCAAATGCAAAGACACAAATTAAAGATACAATGAATTCGTAAAGTTTTCAGACCCCTTGACTTTTTCCACATTTTGTTACGTTACAGGCTTATTATAAAATGGATTCAATCGTTTTTTCCCCCTCATCAAATCTACACACAATACCCAAAAATGACGAAGCAAAAACGTATTTCTTTTTTTTCTGCAAATGTAATAAAACTGAAATATCACATTTACATAAGTATTCAGACCCTTTACTCAGTACTTTGTTGAAGCACCTTTGGCAGCGAATACAGTCTTGAGTCTTCTTGGGTATGACGCTACAAGCTTGGCACACCTGTATTTGGGGAGTTTCTCCCATTCTTCTCTGCAGATCCTCTAGCCCTGTCAGGTTGGATGGGGAGCATTGCTGCATGGCTATTTTCAGGTCTCTCCAGAGATGTTTGATCAGGTTTAAGTCCAGGCTCTGGCTGGACCACTCAATGACATTCAGAGACTTCCCCCGAAGCCACTCCTGCATTGTCTTGGCTGTGTGCTTAGGGTTGTTGTCCTGTTGGAAGGTGAACCTTTGCCCCAGTCTGAGGTCCTGAGCGCTCTGGGGCAGGTTTTCTTCCAGGATCTCACTCTACTTTGCTCCGTTCATCTTTGCCACGATCCTGAATAGTCTCCCAGTCGCTGCTGCTGAAAAACATCCCCACAGCATGATGCTGCCACCACCACCATGCTTCAACGTAGGGATGGTGCCATGTTTCCACCAAACGTGACTCTTGTCATTCTGGCCAAAGAGATCAATCTTGGTTTCATCAGACCAGAGAATCTTTTTTATCATGGTCTGAGAGTCTTTAGGTGCCTTTTAGCAAACTCCAAGCAGGCAGTCCGGTGTCTTTTACTGAGGAGTGGCTTCCATCTGGCCACTCTACCATAAAGGCCTGATTGGTGGAGTGCTGCAGAGATGGTTGTCCATCTGGAAGGTTCTCCTATCTCCACAGAGGAACTCTGGAGCTCTGTCAGAGTCACCATCGGGTTCTTGGTCACCTCCCTGACCAAGGCCCTTCTCCCCCGGTTGCTCAGTTTGGCTGGACGGCCAGCTCTAGGAAAAATGTTGGTTAATTACAAACTTCTTCCATTTAAGAATGATGGAGGCCACTGTGTTCTTGGGGACCTTCAATGCTGCAGAAATGTTTTGGTACCCTTCCCCAGATCTGTACCTCGACACAATCCTGTCTCGGAGCTCTACAGACAATTCCTTCAACCTCATGGCTTGGTTTTTGCTTTGACATGCACTGTCAACTGTGGAACATTATATAGACAGGTGTGTGCCTTTCCAAATCATGTCCAATCAATTGAATTTACCACAGGTGGACTCCAACCAAGTTGTAGAAACATCTCAATGATGATCAATGAAAACAGGATGCACCTGGCCTCCATTTCTAGTCTCACAGCAAAGGGTCTGAATACTTATGTAAATAAGGTATTTCTGTTTTTATTTTTAATACATTTGCAAACATTTCTGAATACCTGTTTGCATTTTGTCCTATATATATTATTATTTCATCAATAAGGCTGTAACATAACAAAATGTGGAAAAAGTCAAGGGGTCTGAATGCTTTCCGTAGGCACCGTATACAGTAGGCTTACATATTGTCTATAAACCACATACAATTGAATCTTTATTAATTCAGATTAATCTTGGTATGGACAAGGTGTTGTGAAGTGGAATGTTGGAAGTAACTACCTGGCTGACTCGGCTCTCCCAGCCCATGCGACTGAGTCCAGCTGCAGCCAGTATAATGGCCGAGAAGTCGTCCTTTTCATCCAGCTTCTTCAACCTCGTGTTAAGGTTTCCTCGCTGGAAAAACCCCCACTAAGGAAACAAACTCACAACCCTCTATAGATGTAGTCATGACTGACATGATGTGCATCAGATTTGAAATGAAGATCCTTTTTTTATCCTTCGCTATACTGTGAGTGGCGGTGAGTGAAAGGATACAATATCTTTAAACTCAAGGTGGGGGAATCTTTTCTTTAGCTGAGCAGCCCGTCGCAGCGAACTTGTGCCTATCACACTACGAAACAAACCCATCAAGATCAATGTCAAGCCACTCCTTTACAAAAGATAGGAAAAGAATCTTCAAACAATGAGTAAAATTCAACTGTGTTTCGTACCTCTTGTCGGGCAGGGTGTCGAGAGATTTGCCCATGTTTTTGGGATGCAAGACAACTGCATCATGGGGGTTCTCCCGCCTTAAAAGAACAGGAAGAAAAACAACTATTGACCATTAAAATATCGGAGGCTACTTCATTCCACAATAGTGGTGAAGACAATCCTACTTCAATAGTAGATATTCAGAAAGTGACAAACTCTAGTGCGCTTGGAGTATTCAAAGTAAATGTCTACACACGCTAGCTAGATCATGATTTCAAATCTACATAGTCAATGAAATAATGATGAAACCTGTATAAACTTTGAAAGAAAGAACTTTCAATATATTACAATATGTGAGTAAAACTGATAGTGTTTCACACCAAATCAGTATATTCAAAGGTCTGAACACAAACAAGAGGCCCAGATGAATTAAGGACAGTGTGTTTGATTTCTCTGTGGATCCTTACAGAGGCACTATTGTGGCGACTTACTTTAGCACTGCTCCTATGGTAAAGCCAGGAGGCAGAGTCGTGGGCAAGTCCTTCAAAGAGTGGACCACCAAGTCTACCCTATAGGAGACACAGCACAACAGAGTCATTTATTTTTGCAACACTTCAGAGCGAAGACTCTGGACATCAACACCTGCACAAATCAAAGTCTTGAAGACATCAATGGTTTTGTCTGAAGTGTTGAAGCTACTCAAAATGTATGCCATTACGTTGTAATAAAGAAAGTACTTCAGCAGTAGTAGCTTTCCAGATTCGGGCTAATAGTAATGTAGCGTACAGTTTGAATGTACAGTGCGTAGTGAACATCTACACACCCCTTGCACAGTCTCCACATTTTGCTGCCTTTAAATTACATATGAAAAATGTATAAAACATTTTTTTAAATCCTACTGATCCTACTGTACACAACCTACTCCACATTTCCAAAGTGAAAGAAAATTATAGAATATTTTCAAAATGTATGGAGAAAAAAAAACAACTAAGATGTCTTGATGGAGTATGTCTTTACACCCCAGAGTTAATACTTGGTGGAAGTACCTTTGGTAGTAATTACAGCTGTGAAACAATTGAAATCAGATTCTACAAACTTTGCACAACTCTTAGGGCAACATGTATCCATAGTTAAAATTGCTCAAGCTCAGTAAATTTGGTTGGGAGTCATTGATGGACAGCAATATTCCAACCTTGTCTCAGATTTTCAAGCAGATTTACGTCAGGACTGAGACTGGACCATTCAGGAACATTCGACACCTATTGTAAAGCCATTTTGATGTGTCTTTGGCATTACAATTCATGTAATTGTCCCGCTGAAAAATAAAACTCTATTCCAGGTTTAGGTATTCAGAAGACTAAGGCAGGGTTTCGTGTAACTTTTTATCTGGGCTTTTCTCCTTTCATATTATATATATATATTTTTTGTTTTGTTTTTTTACCCCCTTTTTCTCCCCAATTTCAATCTTGTCTCATTGTTTCAACTCCCCAATGTGCTCGGGAGGCGAAGGTTGAGTCATGCGTACTCCGAAACATGATCCACCAAGCCGTACTTCTTAACACCCGCCCGTTTAACCTGGAAGCCAGCCGCACCAATGTGTCGGAGAAAACACTATTCACCTGAAGACCGAGGTCAGCCTGTAGGCGCCCAGCCCGCCACAAGGAGTCACTAGAGCGCGATGAACCAAGTAAAGCCCCCCGGCCAAACCCTACCCTAACCCGGACGACGCTGGGCCAATTGTGCTCCGCCCGATCACGGCCGGTTGTGAAACAGCCCGGGTTTGAACCCAGATCTGTAGTGGCGCCTTAGACCACTGCGCCACTCGGGAGGCACCTTTCATATTTTTTTCTCCTGAAAAACTCCCCAGTCCCTGCCGGTGACAAGCATACCCATAACCTGATGCTGCCACCACAATACTCAAACGCATATGATCAACAATATTGTATTCACTCCACATTACTGACCTGTATGACAAAGTGAAACAAATTAAGCCTATTTTAGAAAAGCCACTTCAAATCATCCATTCTGTTTGCAACAAGGCTGTGAAGTAATACCGCAAGACAACACTGCAAAGAAATTGACTTTTGGCCTAAATTAAAAACTACAAGCTTAGGTCAAATCCAATACAAACACAACACAGAGTCAAGCATTGTGGTGGCAGCATCATGTTGTGGGTATGCTTCTCACCGGCAGGGACTGGGGAGTTTGTCAGGATAAAACAAAATATGAAAGGAGCAAAGGGTTAAACCTAACCCTAACCCAGGAAAAAATGTAGAGGAAAACCCATCTCAGTCTTCTAAAAAGCTAACCCTGGAATAGAGTTTATTTTTCAGCGGGACAATCACACAATTTTTGGTCAGACACACCAGAATGGCTTTTCAAAAGGTGTCAAGTGTTCATGAGTGGTCCAGCCTCAGCCCTGACTTGAATTTGCTTGAAAATCAGAGACAAGGTTGGAATATTGCTCCATCAATGACTACCACTCAAATTTACTGAGCTTGAGCCATTTTGACAAAAACAATGAATAAATGTTGCCCTAAGAGTTGTGCAAAGTTGGTAGAATCTTATTCAAAATGATTCACCGCTGTAATGGCTGCCAAAGGTGCTTCCACCAAGTATTAACTCTGGGGTGTGAAGACATACGTTACCAACACATCAACAATTTTTTATTAATTTGATTTAACTTTGAAAATGTGGAGTAGGTTGTGTAGATCGATAGGAAAGAAATCAAATATATCCCCATTTGAGATCACATTTTAAGGCAGCAAAATGTGTTGACTGTGCAAGGGGTGTGTAGACTCTCACTAGCGACTGTATATTACAAGGCTTATTCACACACAAGAGACCACTATTATCACCATTCTTGACAACATTTTTCTTGACAACACCCAAGCCTGACAAGTGGATCCAACTGAAATGCCAGTTCCAGATGGCAAAATTAGACTTACTCGTTCCTCTCCAGAGCAGTCTCCAGTTCCTTGGTGAAAAGGCTCTTCTCTCCGATCTGCATTTAGAAAGGAAATAGGTTACTAACTGTTAACCCCGTATCATTTTCAGTTCAGACCATAAGTTTACATGTACACAATGGAGAAAACACTGTATATTCTAATGGCAGTGGTTTTTGCACACTACTGGAGTCAAGTAAAATGAACAATTTGGGCAACAATTTAGTTCTCATGAGGCACGCTTTAGTATATAAATAGATTTACCTTTGATAACGCTGTGTCCAGGATTTTGTCCCCTGTAGTTGTCATGCCAACTGAAACAGAAAGACAATGACGTAATCAAAGTGATATAGTCGTTTAATTACTGTGTTGTACACATCTTATTGGTGATGCATCTCTATAGTCAAATGAAGATTACTGCACTATAAGTAACACAACATACAGGTAACTGCAAAAATAAAGGAAACATCAACATAACGTGTTTTAATAGGGCGTTGGGCCGGAACAGCTTCAATGCACCTTGGCATATATTCTACAAATGTCTGGAACTCTATTGGAGGAATGGAACACCATTCTTCCACAAGAAATTCCATAATTTGGTGTTTTGTTGATGGTGGTAGAAAACGCTGTCTCAAGCGCCGCTCCAGAATCTCCCATAACCCTTAGATTGGGATGAGATCTGGTGACTGAGACGGCCATGGCATATGGCTTACATCGTTTTCATGCTCATCAAACCATTCAGTGACCACTCATGCCCTGTGTATGGGGGCACCCTATGGGGGCGTAGCCATGGTAGCCCAAAAATTGCCTAAATAATGGCCTGCCCAGACTTTTTATACATGACCCTAAGCATGATGGGATGTGAATTGCTTATTAATTAACTCAGGAAACACATCTGTGTGGAAGCACCTGCTTTCAATGTACTTTGTGTCCTTCATTTACTCAAGTGTTTCTATTATTTTGCCAGTTACTTGTATAAAACCTTTTTTTCATACACTCTTAGAAAAAAGGGTTCCAAAAGGTTCTTCGGCTGTCCCCATGGGAGAACCCTTATTGGTTTCAGATAGAACCCTTTTGGGTACCAAGTAGAACCCTTTTGGGTACCAAGTAGAACCCTTTTGGTTTCCAAGTAGAATCCTCTGTGGAAAGGCTTCTACATGGAACGCAAAAGGCTTCTACAAAGGGTTCTCCTATGCGGACCGCCGAAGAACCCTTTTAGGTTCTAGATAGCACCTTTTTTTCCTAGGAGTGTATTGCGGGACACCTGGACTCACCTATTTCTATGTGGACATCGGGGTACAGTCCATTCAGCTTTTCTGCAACGCTGTCCGTCTGAATACGAGCCAGCTGAGGTCAACAAATGAACAGAAATCAATTAAATTTGGATTACATCATTTGTGTGTCTGCATTTTGGATGGCTGGTTTCTAGCTAGTTCACTTCTTGGATAATATTGAATATCATAGGCTATTCAAGAAGCAAATGTTCAGCCGTGAGTTACCAAATCAGTGGGACGTGAGCATAACAAGCTGTAGTAAAAGGCTAGACATGACTGGAGCAGTGAACGATCTATCTCTGATGCAGGAGGTGCAGACGTCCCTGACTGCTGTATCAGAGGGAACAGAGAGGGGAACCTTATCTGATAAGGAGTTGCCACGCTCTCTACCCCCCCCCCCCCCCCCCCCCCCATTCAAAAGCTGTTTCGCCATTCAAAAGTGTAACTCTACAGTAGTTTCACTGACACTGGAAAAATAGTTAAAGAGAGAAATGACATTACCTGAAATCAACAACAACAACAAAAAATGCAATTTGGTTCCACTCAACCACCAAAGGTATCATACCTGGCTCTTTCGGGTTCCAATTCGTATGACCCGGCTAACTTTCCCATTCCCATCCTGTTGGAAAAACATGAAAGCAATACATTTACAACAGCCATTTTTCCAATAATGGAGTTTTTTAAACTTATACATGTAGTTGCAGTTCTTGGCAGTTATTCCCTTCGTATTGTGTCAACTCCTTTCACTATAAGCCACATATAACTGCTCCATACAATAATATTTATATAAACTCTGCTTGAATTGCTTTCCTCTTACCCTGATGTACTTATAAGGTCCCTCCATAGTTCTCAGTAAACCTTAGCTTCTACACGCGGCGCAGCACGTTGTGTCGTCTGTAGAGATGTGAAAGCCTGCTGTGTCTATGTGGGGAGCAGTGGCGAGTCATATAGCCTAGCCCGAGAGATACTGAACAACTATGCATCTTAACTTCCTACACCCCCATTTCCCTGGTCCTAGCTGATAAGTCAAGAGTGCCGATTCATTGTGTCAGTTATTATGAGCAGGGAGGGGTAGTGATAGACTTTAGAAAGATAATTTGTTTTAGGCATTTTCCAAATGGTTATGAAATTGACATGTACTGTATGTATGTGGAAAGCGACAATATGAAAAGGATAAGAGTTTTCTGTTTAAATCTGATCCCGTTCAAAGCTGGCAACCTTTAGGTTTTATAGGAGAAGACAGGAGTTGACACACTGGATGTTGCAGGCATATAATACAGCAGCTATAGAAACTCTGACAGGCAGCAACATCATATTATGCTGTTATTTAGAGTTAGTTTAATGAATGAACACAATTTTTACTGCAGGAACTCTCAATCTGCCATTTTAGAAAGGGACAGCTAAGATATAACATGACATTAGCTTCTAATCTACAGGTTCAATGGGTGTGGCTGCTGATGGTGAGGCAGATATTGTTTGTAATGAAACCCTTTGATATATGAGATGTATTCTCCAATGGTAGAGCTCCGAGGTGCAGAAAGGCGCGTGAGTAAACCAATCGGAGTGTTCCGGGTTGGCTGTAAAAACGACGCATGCCTCACTGCGCGGAATATTATCAGTGAGGTATGACTGTTACGCAGAGTGCTAGCTAACTAGCCAAGTCTCTCACCTGGGAATTCTTCTCTCTCGACATCTCAGTGTGGCAGTAACGATCCGCGAGTATTGTCTTTGTCAGTGACAATTGTTCGCGACATGCAATCCTTCAGAATATAGATAATTCCTTGTAACTAGGGTAATTTATTTTTAAATGTTTGTATTATTCATAATACAAAAATCTACTTACATTGCTACATCAAACATGTCTAACAAAACAAAACACAGGTATTAACAAGAAAATACTAAAACATACAAAAAATATCACTAAAATAATTTTAGAAAATTAACAATTCTAGTGCAATTGTATTCATTCTGAAAAAAAATCGAATTATAATGAATCAGGAAGATGTTCATCTTATTTACTCGGGAAAATGTCTTAACAAGATAATTAAATTCAATCAAAAATATGTGTAAAATATGTGTAATTTTGGTATATAATTCTGGAATTTTTGTTTGTGTATAAAGTATTTGGCAACAAGAATAAGAAAAATCACAATTATTTCAATGGTCTTGATATCATTGTAAAAGTAACATATTGTATCCTTAATGTCAAAAACATGGGTAGTGTTCATAATGATAAATAAGTATTCTGCAAGGTTTTCCCAAAATTCTGACACAAATTTACATTCCAAGAACAAGTGAGTCAGAGTCTCACCTTTTTCACAGAAAACGCAGATATCAATAGGCACAAATTTGGACAACATAGAATTACATCTTATGTAGAATTTGAAAGTGTACTTCTGTCACGTTCTGACCATAGTTCTGTTTTAGTGTTGGTCAGGATGTGAGCTGAGTGGGCATTTCTATGTTGTGTGTCTAGTTTTCCTGTTTCTGTGTTTGGCCTGATATGGTTCCCAATCAGAGGCAGGTGTTAGTCGTTTGTCTCTGATTGGGAGCCATATTTAGGTAGCTTGTTTTGTGTTGGGGTTTGTGGGTGGTTGTCTTCTGTCTTTGTGTTCTCTGCACCAGATAGGACTGTTTCGGTTTTGCCACATTTGTTATTTTGTATTTGTGTAGTATTCACGTTATCGTCTTTTATTAAACATGTTGAACACGACCTACGCTGCGTCTTGGTCCGATCCCTGCTACACCTCCTCTTCAGACGAAGAGGAGGAAGGCTGCCGTTGCAACTTCCTTACATTTATTTGGTATACAATATTTGTAAGGCCTTAACCAAGCTTTTTTCCAGACAATGTCAGGAATAAGCATGTTCCAGAAAAATGTTCCTCTAGGTGTAAGTTGGTTCTGTGAATGGAGAATTTGTCTTATATATTTACTACAACAAGATTTCTCAAGTAAGGCCACGCCTTCCAATCTGAGTTCTGAATAAGCTTTGTGATCATTACCAAAGGTTAGATTAGTTGTCATTAGTTAGTTAGACCACTGGGAATGGCTTTGATCACATAAATAAACTCTCTGAAAGGTATTGGAAACTCATTCAATGTTATGAATTGTTCATATGTAAGAATATTACCCCTGTGTAACATCTCCTTCCAATTCACACTTTCAAACACATAGATCCCCTGAACGCAGCTCACTCTCAAGATCCCAATCACCTGAATTCTGATCACCTGTTCACACACCTGTATGTCATTTACACACACTATTTAGTTCAGTTCTTTGCACCCCATCATTGTGAGTTATTGTTTGTTTTGTTACACGGTCTATTTGGAGTCATGGTCATGTCCGTATTAGTCGTCCTATGTATCGTAATATTTGGCCATCCTCCCTAACGGCACTTTTTTGCCTATTCCCTGCCTGAACTTTTGCCTATCAGTTTTCCTGTCGTCAACCTATTGCCTGCTCTCCAGGACTAGGTCATTAGCCTTTTCCCTGCATGTACTGTTACCGTTTTGGAGTACCTGTGTATCTTCTCCTGCCTGTCCCTGGACCCAGCTATCTGCCTCTTTCTGTGGTCCTTTGCTAATAAACACCTGCTGCGCCCTGCGCTTGAAACCAGAACTCTGTCTCCCATCGTATTCATTACACCCTGTTGTCAAAAACATCAAGAACAAAGTCAATATTCCTCTCATGCCAGCTGGGGTAGAACAATGACTTATTCCTTACAGTTATGTCTGAATTATTCCACAAAATAGCTTTATGTTGGGAAAAATTGTGCAGGAAACATATTTTCCAGGCCATTAAAGCTTATTGGTGAAACCTAGCCAATTTAGCTGGTAATCTTTCAGGAATATAATTACGTTTCAGTAAAAATTGAAGACCTCCCAACTTATTAAAAACATTATTTGGAATGAAATACCATATTGAATCAGAATTGATTAACATCTTTTCAGCCAGTTTATCTTGAAAGTGTTATTTATGTCAACAAAATCCAACACTTCTAGACCGCCTTCAGCTCTTTTATTACAGAGGACTGACTCTTCTCGTTTGTGAGACTTATTTTTCCAGATGAAGTCAAGAAAGGTCTTGTTGATCTCTTTACAAGTAGAGGGATTTACAAATAAAGATAATGAGGGGTACACAAAGCGAGACAATCCCTCTGCCTTGGACAGAAGTACTCTCCCAAGTACAGAAAGATCCCTTTGTAGCCAATTATTAAATATATTTTTGGTTTTCTTAATTTTAGGAGAGAAATTCATATGTTGTCTGACTAAGTGTTTTTTTGACAGATGTATATCTAAATATTTAACACAGTCCTTTTACAAGAATATTTTATATTTCTTTATCATCAGAGTCATATAAACATAAGATTTCACATTTAGAAACATTCAGTTTTAATCCTGATGCAATAGAGAATACAGTGATAGCATTAAGGGCATGGGCGACCTGGTCTTGGTCTCTTAAAAACAGTAGTATCATCAGCCAGTTGGGAAATGTTGATTTCTTTGTTAAAAATGGTTAAGCCATACAGATTTGCATTATTCAGAATATCTAGAGATAGAAGTTCCACAACTAAAATGAATAAAAATGGTGAAATTGGGCATCCTTGTCAAACACTTCTGTTGATACTGAATCTTTTGGATATATTAAGGTTTAGTAACACAGAACTATTTATATCTTTGTAAAACATGCGAATGACTTTGATAAAATTTCCACCGAAGCCAAGAAGTTTAAGTGACCTAAAGAGAAATTCATGTTCAATTGTGTCAAAGGCTTTACAGATGACCAAAAATAAGACAAGAGTCAATTGCGTCTGAACAATCTAGAAGGTCCAAGACTAAATGAATGTTAGAGCATATGTGACGGCTGTTCATAAATCCTGTTTGAGTCTCATTTATAATGGTATCTATTCCTTTTTTTAATCTTTTGGCATAAACCAGAGCAATCAATTTGTAATCAATATTTAATCAAGTAATTGGTCTCCTTGTCATGGCTAGCTAGCACGCCTGCCGTCTTCTTTGAGGCTTGGATATTCCATCTGCTGCCTACTGTGTTCTAGGGTACTGTGTAACTAGGGTCAATTCTGCCGACTGCCAGTGCCTTTCTGACATCACACCACGGAACGTCATTTAACTTCCGTGTACTTTGGCTGCGTTCACGAACATCTAAAAATTGTTCTTGCAAATGTGTTCTTGGTCACACACTGTAACCGTTTGGAAACAGCAATAAACTCAGCAAAAAAAGAAACCTCCCTTTTTCAAGATCCTGTCAAGATCCTGTCATAGATCTTCATTGTAAACGGTTTAAACACTGTTTCCCATGCTTGTTCAATGAACCATAAACAATTAATGAACATGCACCTGTGGATGACACTAACAGCTTACAGACAGTAGGCAATTAAGGTCACAGTTATGAAAACTTAGGACACTAAAGAGGCCTTTCTACTGACTCTGAAAAACACCAAAAGAAAGATGCCCAGGGTCCCTGCATGAACGTGCCTTAGGCATGCTGCAAGGAGGCATGAGGACTGCAGATGTGGCCAGGGCCATAAATTGTAATGTCCGTACTGTGAGATTCCTAAGACGGCGCTACATGGAGACAGGATGGACAGCTGATCGTCCTCGCCGTGGCAGACCACGTGTAACAACACCTGCACAGGATCGGTACATCCGAACATCACACCTGCGGTACAGGATGGCAACAACAACTGCCCGAGTTACACCAGGAATGCACAGTCCCTCCATCAGTGCTCATACTATCCGCAATAGGCTGAGAGAGGCTGGACTGAGGGCTTGTAGGCCTGTTGTAAGGCAGGTCCTCACCAGACATCACCGGCAACAACGTCGCCTATGGGCATAAACCCACTGTCGCTGGACCAGACATGACTGGCAGAAAGTGCTCTTCACTGACGAGTCGCGGTTTTGTCTCACCAGGGGTGATGGTCGGATTCGCGTTTATCGTCGAAGGAATGAGCGTTACACCGAGGCCTGTACTCTGGAGCGGGATCGATTTGGAGGTGGAGGGTCCGTCATGGTCTGGGGCGGTGTGTCACAGCATCATCGGACTCAGCTTGTTGTCATTGCAGGCAATCTCAACGCTGTGCGTTACAGGGAAGACATCCTCCTCCCTCATGTGGTACCCTTCCTGCAGGCTCGTCCTGACATGACCCTCCAACATGACAATGCCACCAGCCATACTGCTCTTTCTTGCCGGGATTTCCTGCAAGACAGGAATGGTAGTGTTCTGCCATGGCCAGTGAAGAGCCCGGATCTCAATCCCGTTGAGCACGTCTGGGACCTGTTGGATCGGAGGGTGAGGGCAAGGGCCATTCCCCCCAGAAATGTCCGGGAACTTGCAGGTGCCTTGGTGGAAGAGTGGGGTAACATCTCACAGCAAGAACTGGCAAATCTGGTGCAGTCCATGAGGAGGAGATGCACTGCAGAACTCCAATTGGTAGTAGTTACAGTCTTGTCTCATCGCTGCAACTCCCGTACGGACTCGGGAGATGCGAAGGTCGAGAGCCATGCGTCCTCCAAAACACAACCCAACCAAGCCACACTGCTTCTTGACACAATGCCCATCCAACCTGGAAGCCAGCCGCACCAATGTGTCAGAGGAAACACTGTACACCTGGCGACCTGGTCAGCGTGCACTGCGCCCGGCCCGCCACAGGAGTCGCTAGTGCGCGATGAGACAAGGATTTCCCTGCCGGCCAAACCCTCCCTAACCCGGACGACGCTGGGCCAATTGTGCGCCACTCATGGGCCTCCCGGTCGTGGCCGGCTGCGACAGAGCCTGGGCTCAAACCCAGAATCTCTGGTGTTAAAGCTAGCACTGCGATGCAGTGCCTTAGACCACTGCGCCACCCTGGAAGCTGCTCTGCAGAACTTAATGCAGCTGGTGGCCACACCAGATACTGACCGTTACTTTTTGACCCCCCCTTTGTTCAGGGACACATTATTCAATTTTTGTTAGTCACATGTCTTTGGAACTTGTTTATGTCTCAGTTGTTGAATCTTGTTATATTCATACAAATATTTACACATGTTAAGTTTGCTGAAAATAAACACCGTTGACAGCGAGAGGATGTTTCTTTAGATGCTGAGTTATTTGTTGATTGTCTTATTAAGGTGTTTTATCGATTTAAAGTACATTTCACTAGCAAAATGAGCCACTTTAGTAAGAATGGCCTTTTTTGTGCATTGACAATTTATGAGTAAAATGTGCACAGCTGACCACTGTCTTCTTCAAGACCATTGTCATTGAGCTATAAAAGAAAGGGTCAAGACTGGAGAGCTAGCTACTTTCCAAGCCCAATCCTCTTTTCTGAAATGCCGGATTATCTATCTGGCCTATTTCCAATTTTTTTCTCTGTACAAAAACTTGTTCAAGCCATAGAGATAGTAGATAGATGGATGTAAACTGTTTTAGCATGGACATTACCATTGAGGGCTTCCACCATTTAAAGTCATCATGATTCGACCTTGTTTTTTTCCGAGTTCCAAGTTGTCTTGAAAGCACCATAAATCCAGGGAATGCCAGACTTTGATGACAAAATTTGCCCACGAAGGACCGCCTCGCCACCTTTCTGATCAAGTGAGCACAGCACAACAACGTGAGTCCAAAAATGTCTTGTATGCAGCTTCATATATTATGTATTATACCAGAGAGATATTTATACTGTAGCTAAGAAAGTAATACTAAGTGTATGTTCTGTAGTAAGCTGTTAGTAGGCCGTGTGCTTCACCCTAGTAATTTTGTATATTTTCACCTCTTAATTTCGCTTACTGTTTTGAATTGATGGTGCACATGTAGCCTATAACCTGTTTTTGAGAAATGTAATCATCAAATATTTTTAGAGCTTTCATTGTCTGCTCATATGCCCCCTTTATTTATCCTATGGTTCTGACTTGGTGTACACGGAGAACACTGTAAGAATGGCCCATGTTCTGAATTCTGTTGCTGTACATTTCAAAAGTGCTGAACAAATAGTTATATTGATTACGTTGTCCTAGCTCGCTCATTAATGTCTTAATCGAAATTATGGATCGCCTCTTATCTGCTTGTCATCCCCTTATGCCATAGTTTGTACATCTCAATTGTCAGTAGAAAACACATTTGTTTAAGCAAGTCAGCCATATCAGCCATGTTTTTTAAAAGGCAGTAAATGAGGCTGAATTAACTGTTTTGCTGCCAGACAAGGCTCCGCTGATAACCAGGTGTAGCAGTGGTAAGGTGTTGGGACTGCTGTTGGGACTCTGCTGTTCGGACATCTTTATGTACAGTAGGCCCTAACAGTTTGTGGGCATCGTTTGTCACTGTTTTTGTGCAATTAATGTATTGTTTAGTGTCGTGTAGTGGCTTTGCTGGCATGCATCCCACATTTTTTGTTTTGTTTGCTCCACCAAGATTTACATGCTAAAATCGCCACTGGCATCATGTGCAAAAAGAGGGAAACATGCTCCAGTAGTTCAGAGATGGAACCTGGCGAGAGTGAAGATGAAGTACCTGCGGTGAGGACCGCCGAGTTAGGTCCTCATCCCGAGGATGATAAGGATGATTCTGGCCGAGTGCGAGTGAGATTTATAGAGACAAGGAATCCTTGCATTTTGGCTGATCCATATGTGGTGTCAGATTGGGTGGAGAAGAGGTTGGTGAAGGTAACTCGGAGTGGACTCGTGATGATTTATTGTGTTTCCTCCGCCCAGAGGGAGCGGGGGCTCTGGATTACATGATTAGGGACAAGATTTGCAACTTGCTTTGCTCTTCCGAGCAGTGCACCGTTGAAAGGAGTGATAACGGGGGTTGCATTAAGTGTTGAGGAGGAGCAGTTGAAATGGAAGATTCCCGGTGTCTGTAACGCCCGCCGTTTGGCGAGACGTAGATCCGGTGGAGAGCATGGGGATACGGAGAAGACATTATCTGTCATGTTGAGTCTATACCAGATTATGTCAAGGTAGGAAGTGTCCGTTTCCTGTGAGTTTTTGTTCCGACAACACTACAGTGTTTTAGGTGTCAAGTTTATGGGCATGTTGCAGCAGTGTGGAGGGAGATGCCTCGATGTGAGAAGTGTGCCGGAGGGCATGAGATGAAGGATGTGTGGTATTGGTGGAGAAAGTTATATGTCTCAGTTTTGGGGGTGCCCATGGGGCTGGAGTTCGGAGGTGTCCGGTGAGAGAAAGGCAGATTGATGTAGCCAGGGTTAGAGTAGTACAGAAAGTGTTGTATGCCGAAGCAGTGAAGAGAGTGGTAGAAAAAGATGGGTACAGGGTGAGGGATCCTGAGAGAATTCGTGTGAGTAGGCAAAGACCAAGAGAGAGAGTGATGGGTAGAATATGTGCCTCAGTAAGGTGGACTTTATAGCATTTATAGCCATGGCTGTCAATTGTACTGCAGAAGTGGATCGAAAGTCACAGAACATTGAGTTTGTGGTGGCAAAGAAGTACTTGGGATTGAGGGATTTACTGCAGAACAGCTGCAGGGGGTGTTAGTGTCATGTACTCTCAGACCATCGGATTTTTTTAAGAGTGCTAATAGTTGGCAGGGCAACTTTCCTTTTCCCCAACTTGTATTACCACATCAAATAATTTAATGTAGGTAGGCCGTGGATTACCTCACAGACCAGTACAGTAGGTGGCGGTGTATGCACTTAAAAGTTTGATGCGATCCAAAGAGTTTTATAACTAAACCAAGGTAGTCGTTTCCAATGGGAACAAGTGCGTCATAGTGGGAAGAACAAGTAAGGAGGTGGGCAGAAACAAGCATGAGTTAGTGAGATCCTATTGGCGCGTTCTAGCATGTATCTGCATATTTCCGTTAGGGAATGCTTACTCTGTGAAGTGCGCACGTGCAATAACTCAATTCGCCTTTGCACTCCTTCTAAACAACGCAATTTAAAAAATAAATGTTGTAAAGGGCCAAGTCTACAAAACTTACTCCAATCTGTTCATAGCAGATTCTAGTGTTGGGAACAGAAAACTGTATTGTGCTCAAATGTTTCATCGATGAGAAAATGTGCAGAATCTCGGCCAAAATCCACCTGGTTCCATCTTCTCCTACTGCTGGCCAGTGGGCTTCCTCTCACTACCATATTTAGTAGTGAGGTGAAACGCCAAGCGGATGCTTCAGATTTCTACATCCGGTGAAACATCTGTCTCGTTCTATCTGTGCTCGATCTCTTTGGTTCAAGCACACATCGCGCAACTTTTGACGTTCTGAAGTTTTCTACGACAATGCGAACGAGTGGTTTATCAAGGAAGCAACTCCGCTGGTTGGAGACGTGGCTCTGCCTGGCTGCCATATTGAAGTAACCCACAGTGAAGCACTACAAGCAGCTTAGCTAGCTATCCAACTATATTTTCTTTCTAAAGGCGCTTTAGATATACTGGAACTCGACTGAGCAAACACCATCGGAGATTGAAGATCGTTTTCCTAACCATCTGAGATTAAAGATCGTTTTCCTAAAGAGAGACCAAAAATGGTGAGCACAGTCACATTTCAAGTCTTTATCTTTTCCGCTTAGCTTAATCATAACAACAAACGTTAGCTTGCTATCATTAGCTAGCCCCTTGGCACAATGAATTGAAAAGCAAATGAAACTTAACTTGACAAATAACCACAAAGGTAGCCACTCAAGGTTATTTGCTAACTTAACTATATAATGCTACTATTACTTAGCAGCTTTGTAATGTAACTTATCGATGTTAGTAAGCTAGCTAAGTTAACTAGCTAACGTTACCACAAATGTCAGCTACTAGTGCTTGGTGTCAGTTCAGTTAGCTAACGCTAGCTGGTTAAGTTTACTAGGTAACTAGCTAGCTACAATTTAACTAAGTTAGCTAGATTGATCTTTGCATTTCACCGGTTGTCTACTGTTGGCTGTCTGCTAACTGTGTTAAGCTATGTTGGCTGGTAACGTTAAATACTTGTCCTTGGTAGGCTAGTTAACTAACTAGCTAACATTAACGTTAGCTAGTTATCAAGATATGTCAACCAATGGATCTTGGCTGTATGACATTGTAATTGATTTGCATTGGGTAATCTAGTAAATTAAGTCGTTTGGATCAATGCGTTATCATGCCTTGGTCCTGGTATTCTGTGACGGTAAGTGATTTTCACATATAGTTTATTGTAGCCAGCATATTCCCACCCTATCTTTACACTTGTTTACACACTGAACTTCACTGGGGTCAGAACGCAATCATGGTTACATTAAGACACCATGAAGATTGTGTGAGATTGGTCGGAAAACGTACCTTCAATGCAGGGATGAGATATGCCACTGTACTCCAAATTTTACCTTTCCACACTGCTAGATAAAAAAAATTGAAATACTGCTTTTTTCCCCTGGGAAACTACCCCTTTGTCCTCATGCTAGCCAGCAGTAGCATATCCCGTCCCTGCATTGAGGTACGTTTTCCCGACCCATATCATACGCTGGCTTCACGGTGTCTTAATGTAACTATGATTGCTTTCTTACCCCAGTGCAGCTCAGTGTGTAAAGAAGCTTAACGGTATGGTCGGAATCTGCTTTCTAAGTAAACTACCTTTCTTGGCCAACATATTTGTACCAAGTATGGTTACCCTGTCTATCACGCTGTCATCATTAATGGAGACATCCCACTTATGAACGGATGTTTGCAATTCTCTCTGCTCGCTGCAGGTGCTTTTGGCAGCGGCGGTGTGCACCAAGACAGGCAAAGCCATCGTGTCACGGCAGTTTGTGGAGATGACCCGGACGCGTGTCGAGGGTCTCCTGGCTGCTTTCCCCAAGCTCATGGGCATGGGCAAGCAGCACACGTTTGTGGAGACGGAAAGCGTGCGTTACGTCTACCAGCCGTTGGAGAAGCTCTACATGGTGTTAATCACCACCAAGAACAGCAACATCCTGGAAGACCTGGAGACACTGCGGCTCTTCTCACGTGTGGTACGATACGATCCAACACATCTTTATTGGTCCATTACACAGAGATTTTGCAGTCATAGTATCCAGGACCCACCACACAACACACACACACATAAGACAGGCTGGGAGCAGCACACGGGATAACCCTACGCTATAGCAGCTCACTGCTGCTTACGAGTTCAGAATTTATCCATCCCACCAATAACTTCAAATGGGATCATATCCCACTATGAACTAGAAAAGTGTTATGACTGTTGGTTTGATATTGAAGCATTCAATTGGGTTTTTCTGTTTTCAGATCCCAGAGTACTGCCGTGTGCTGGAGGAAGGGGAGATCTCAGACCACTGTTTTGACCTGATATTTGCCTTCGACGAGATCGTGGCCCTGGGCTACAGAGAGAACGTCAACCTGGCCCAGATCCGCACTTTCACCGAGATGGACTCTCACGAAGAGAAGGTGTTCCGGGCAGTCAGAGAGGTGAGACACTTGTAGCTAAAACGCCCATAACGTCCAGCGGACGTGTGGCATTAGCTTATAGTAACCATGATTTGAACGTTCTTCCTCATCTGCTCGGCCCCACAGACCCAGGAGCGAGAGGCCAATGCAGAGATGCGGCGAAAGGCCAAAGAGCTGCAGCAGATCAGGCGAGACGCCGAGCGCTCGGGGAAGAAGGTGCCGGGCTTCGGCGGCTTCGGCAGTGCCGGGATGAGCAGCATGTCCTCAGGGTCCATCATCACAGACACCATCATCGAACCTGAGAAACCCAAGATGGCTACCGTCCCAGTCAGGTACGGAAATGATGGAATTTAGGTGTTGAATTTGATTGTGTGTATAATTGTCTTAGAATGTGCTCCAATACACAGTGATTGGCAGATAGGGCCCAGTTTCTCCTAATAATGTGACCAGGCTGGGAAATGTTATTTTTGGTCCAACAGCCACTGTGGCAGTTAGATGAGAAAATCGACCAGCCACTCATATTTTTTTTTACAAGCAAAAATATTTTTGGGCCATAATTAAACCAAAAATCACATGACTGATGAGAATGCTTTTGTAATGTTTCTAAAACAAGAAATGTATTAGTAGTAAGAAGTAATGTGGTATATTGCTCCATTCAATTTCATTTTTAAGTATTTTAACCGATGTATGTTAAAAGCAATAATTTAGTTAAAATAGTGAAACAACTGTTCTACAACTGAACATTAAGAATCAACAAAGGTTGATTGCTGAGTGAAACGACTTATTTATTGTTATTAGTTCAGAGCTCAAACACTGCCATTTTTACAAAGAGTACATTAGTTAATATTTGAGAACACAAATAAATTGAGCACAATTAAAATATGTGAGTGTTTTAATGAGAAGACATGACTAAAAGGTTTTTGGAGTGTATACCCTGAAATATTTGAGTCACTAGGCGAGACAAATGTTTAGCTGCCCCTTCGAGGGGGGCAATTACCGTGGTAACGGTTATTGAGAATCTCTGCATCTGCGTTAGCAACAGACAGTTGCAGCAAAATAATATTGGAAAAACAACTTGGCGTGTGAACAAAAATGATGTAACTAGACAAGAAACACGAGGATAAAGTCACACTTTAGTAGCCTTTCGTCAATTTGACCAACTTCTACATTTGGGCTTTGGATTTTTTTTTAACTGTTCCCAAATGCTGTGTGTAACCATCCACCAACGTGGCTGGTGAAAGATATTCTTGCCCGCCAATGCCCAAAATTCTACCCGCATTTGGCAGGTGTTAATTTCTCACCCTGAACGTAACCTGACTAGGGCTGTTGCAGTGACCATGTTACAGCCACACCGGAGGTCAACGAGTCATGAAGGCAGTCAAATTCCACATGACCATTTAGTCACGGTAATTAGGCCCCTCCAAGCTCTGATGCTGGTCATTAGCAGCCTACCAAACTTGCTAACAGCCTGGTACACAGCACTCTTTTGTCCCTCTAATCACTCTGACATTAATGCAAATGTATTTGAAAATCTAATCAAACAGTTAATGAGAGCCCATCAGCTCATGTTGTGCAATATTTCTATAGGCTATGCAAATGGGGAGAAAACAGTGTGATGGCTGCTAATAAAAAGAGGAGGCTCCCATCAGCTTTCTATAGGCTAGGCCTATTATTGATTTCTCAACTTTCCTAATATTAAGCACATTGCTTATATTTAGATCAGGAGTATGGCCTAGCTGGCTGCCATGAAAATAAACCACTGGGAAAAGCGTCCTCCATTCGCTATTTAAGTGCATAGATGACATGTATTTTTCCCCCGCTGCCCCTGTTTCGATACAGGTGCATGTTAATGGTCCATTCTAAATTATAACAAATATCACACACACATTATTATTTAGTATATTTAAAGACGAGATTAAACCAAGAATAGTCTGATGGGTGACAATATTAGCCTATCACTTGTGAATTATATATTATCACTTGTGAATGATGCTCAGCATAAGAGACAATGCCTTTGCCTTTTTTGCTGCCTTTTTTCGAACCATAGTCGCACACCTTATGTAGCCTAGTTTGTATCACAACTAAAGTGGCCAAATAACTTCTTAAAAATGAAGCACATTATTCCGCTTTACAAGGGGTGTAGAGCCTAACTGGCATATATAAGCAGGGCATGCGTTTCAAGTTTGGTGAAGTTAATTTTCACCATAAAAATGCACCTTTATAATAAAAGCGTTACATGCATAATTTCATTTTTCGGTCACTTTTGATAATGGTGTTTTCCCGGGAAACATTTGCGGTTTAGCCTACTACCATGTGCGCATTGCTGTGCTTATAATGTGAAGAAATAGCCTAATAGTTTATCAACATAAGTTCTGATCGGTTGTGTCAGCCACATTGCATAAAACATGTATTTTGAAGCTAGTGGTTGTATTCATTTGGGATCTATCGCATTCCACAACTGTCCCAGACTGTTTGGAATATTTATTTCTCACACAAAATAGGTCGACTTTTGTACTATGGAGGATAGTAGATTGACTTTGGCTAGTGCTTTTTCTGTTCGTTAGGCCTACTCATCTTGTTGGCTGACGGAAAGTACATGTGGACGGTGCTTCCAATATCTTCAATATGCATCTCGGAATTGGATAGAAGCGTGTGCAGTTGCGTCCCCGATGTCTGTCTTCACTTGTAGCCTGTGAGAAATACTCGATCACGTGACAGCGAGCCATGTGAGTGAGAGACGCTTTGGATTGCGTAGCACACTCGGGGAGAAGGGCACAACGCACTAGTCTGGGCCTTTAAAAGGAATGGATTTTTTGGGGGTGCATTACGGCCATAAAGGGGATGCCGCCGTGATTCGAGGCATTATCAAGTGCTTGTGAAATTGTGAATTCGACTGTTGCGCAAATAACAAAGCAGAGCTCATGCCTTTCAAGCAACTTTTTTCAAATCATCATTAGTCTCATCCTGCAGCCTTACAATGTATTCAAAATAAAAACATATAGCCCAACGTTTGTAGAACAACTAAAGTTAAATGAATAACTCTTAATTAAGCATACCTATTTCTTTGTTAACCGCTCAACACAGAATAGTGTGCGCACTCCCCCAAATCGTTTTGGAGAAAATATTTATATTTTATTCAGCTTTGTTCAATTGTATTCTTCATACTATAAAATAATATAAAATAATGCCACAGAATTCTAAGCAAATATTGTCTGCTAAATTAACTAGTGTAGCCCACAGCCATTTGGCAGAGGCACATAAGGACCTTTTCTTCTGAAATAGACTACATTTTCTTCATATCATGCTTCTTTAGACCTGTCTAATATAATAATGGATTTATTGGGAAGGTGTAGTAGGCAATATTACATGGATTTATTAGACTTTTTAAAATGGCTTATTAATAGGTGGAAGCCAGGAGATGCTAAATGTTTGTCAATTACCATGAGACCGATAGTTATTTGCTTGACAATCACCGGCTGACAATTTCGGGAAAGCCCTAGACCTGACCAGCCCGAGACCTGACCATGAAAAACTCTGGGCCACAGATACAGAGGCTGGTACTGACGATCGTGTGTCTCCCACAGGCCGACCGGATCCAGCAAAGCCCTCAAGCTGGGCGCCAGGGGGAAAGAGGTGGACAACTTTGTGGACAAGCTCAGGGGGGAGGGGGAAACCATCACATCCAACACAGGGAAAAGGCCTTCGCTTGCGTCCAATGTCCTACCGCCACCAGTTAATGTGGAGAGGTACATTATTCCTCTTAAGTTTTCATCTTTGATAGTAAACCAAGGTTTATGCATTCAATGTCTGTGCATGTGCTTTACTATTGACATAATTCCCGTGTGTGATTGCAATGTGTGTGATGATAAAACCTCAATCTTGACGCCTGTGTATGTTTTCCTCAGTGTCCACATGAGAGTTGAGGAGAAGATCAGCCTGACCTGTGGACGTGACGGCGGTCTACAGAACATGGAGCTCCTAGGCATGATCACCCTGAGAGTGACCGACGACAAGGTCAGCCGCATCCGCCTGATGGTCAACAACTACGACAAGAAGGGAGTACAACTGCAGGTGAGTTGTTCAGATCCTGACTGACCCATGACCTTTTGTAAAGACTCCTGGATGGTGTCCAGTAGGGCACAACGTTGTGGAAAAATCCAGTGTTCTTATTTGACTACTAACCCCAGCACGACTACAGAATGTTTCTCCCCGTGTGCTCCTTCTGAACACGGCCCAATGTATTCGAAGATTTCTGTAACAATTCATCCCATATCAGAGATATGTACTCTACCGGTCAAAAGTTTTAACACCTACTCATTCAAGGGTTTTTCTTTATTTTTACTATTTTCTACATTGTCGAATAATAGTGAAGTCGTCAAAACTATGAAATGAAATAACACATGTAATCATGTAATAACCAAAAAGTTTTAAACATATCAAAATATAATTTTATATTTGATATTCTTCTTTGCCTTGATGACAGCTTTGCACACTTGGCATTCTCTCAACCAACTTCATGAGGTAGTCACCTGGAATGCATTTCAATTAACAGGTGTGCCTTGATCAAAGTTAATTTGTGGAATTTCTTTCCTTCTTAAAGTGTTTTAGCCAATCAGTTGTGTTGTGACAAGGTAGGGGTGGTATACAGAAGATAGCCCTATTTGGTAAAAGACCAAGTCCATGTTATGACAACAGCTCAAATAATGCTTGGCTATGAAAAGCCAACTGACATTTACTCCTGAGGTGCTGACCTGTTGCACCCTCTACAGCCACTGGGATTATTATTATTTGACACTGCTGGTCATCTATGAACGTTTGAACATCTTGGCCATGTACTATTATAATCTCAATCCGGCACAGCCAGAAGAGGACTGGCACGGCCCGGCTCCTCTCTAGGTTTCTTCCTAGGTTCCGGCCTTTCTAGGGAGTTTTTCCTAGCCACCGTGCTTCTACGTCTGCATTGCTTGCTGTGTGGGGTTTTAGGCTGGGTTTCTGCTGATGTAAGAAGGGCTTTATAAATACATTTGATTGAATAAGCAAAGAGAAATGACAGTCCAGTACTTTAAGACAAGAAGGTAAGTCAATGTGGAACATTTCAAGAACTTTGAACGTTTCTTCAAGTGCAGTCGCAAAAACCACCCAGCACTATGATGAAACTGGCTCTCATGAGGACCGCCACAGGACAGGAAGACCCAGAGTTACCTCCGCTGCAGAGGATACGTTCATTAGAGTTACCAGCCTCATATTTCAGCCCAAATAAATGCTTCAGAGTTCAAGTAACAGGCACATGTCAACATCAACTGTTCAGAGGAGACTGCATGAATCAGACCTTCATGGTTGAATTGGTTTCTTTGCAGTAAAAGGCAAAGGGTGGCTTCTTTGTTTGTTGTTTTTTTCACCTTTATTTAACAAGGTAGGCTAGTTGAGAACAAGTTCTCATTTACAACTGCGACCCGACCGAGATAAAACAAAGCAGTGCGACACAAACAACAACACAGAGTTACACATGGAATAAACAAACAGTCAATAAATACAATAGAAAAAAGTCTATATACAGTGTGTGCAAATGAGGTAGGATAAGGGGAGGTGAAGAAATTTCAAACCCATTTTTTTTGTTACTACATGATTCCATATGTGTTATTTCATAGTTATGATGTCTTCACTATTATTCTACAATTTAGGAAATAGTAAAAATAAAGATAAAGTAGGTGTTCTAAAACTTTTGCCCGGTAGTGTACGTCCACTGTGTTGGGATTGATTGTATCTCCCCTGGTATTTAGACACATCCCAACGTAGATAAGAAGCTCTTCACTTCAGACTCTGTGATTGGTCTGAAGAACTCCGAGAAGTCCTTCCCCCTCAACAACGATGTGGGGGTGCTGAAGTGGAGGCTCCAAAGCACAGACGATGCCCTCATACCTCTAACCAGTGAGTCTCCTTCCAATGCCTTTCTCCACCCGTCATCCTGCCGGCACCGTCTTCGATCTGCAATTATTGTGGTACGATTTATTCAGCGTTAACTATAGTCTATTTTCAAATGTCCTTGTGCCTTGTTTTGTCTGTAGTAAACTGCTGGCCTTCCGAGAGCGCTACTGGCTGCGACGTGAACATAGAATATGAACTGCAGGAGGAGAGCCTTGAACTGAACGATGTAGTTATTGCTATCCCAATACCGTGAGTACATGGGTGTTAAATGACTTTTCTTGTAATGTGTTGACTGTATAACAACCTTGCTGGGTTTTCTTTTGGCTAGTTTTCCAGAGACCAATTTTTAAGCATAGCCTGGACTAAGAAGCATGGGTAATGGAGTTCTTCCATTGATGTGGTTTTTAGTATAAGACTGGTTCATTTGTGACCGGTAAACCAGCCTAAAGTTGATGGTTGCGTTCTTTACAGTATATGGTTGTGTTTCCTGGTGCAGATCTGGAGTTGGGGCACCTGTGGTTGGAGACGTGGACGGAGAGTATAAGCACGACAGCAGACGGAACGTTCTAGAGTGGAGCCTACCCGTCATAGATGCCAAAAACAAAAGCGGCAGCCTGGAGTTCAGTGTCACCGGGCAACCCAGCGACTTCTTCCCCGTCAACGTGTCCTTTGTGTCCAAACGCAATTACTGCGACATACAGGCAAGTTTCATATTTTTTACGTTGAAGCTTACTAACTATGGACATTTAGGCCTACAGTCAATGATGGAACACAATGCTCTTGCTATCCCTGCATTTCACTCGTCACATTGCTTTTTTCCCCCCTCCTATTCCCTCAGGTTGCCAAAGTGACTCAGGTAGAAGGAGACGCACCAGTAAAATTCTCTTTAGAAACTTCGTTCCTCGTCGACAAATACGAGATCCTGTAAAAGAAATATACGTCAAAGCTCCAGAGAAGACAAAAATAAATACTCGCCTACCTGCCCGCCTGTGGAACATTTGAGACTGTACACATCAACAGGATCCAGCCCTTCCCGCGGTGGAGTGCAGTATTGGTGTGTTTATGTTTGTATGAGAGAGAAAAAGATCTACAGTGTGTATATATAGAGTTCAATTTAACGGGCAGCGAAACGTGCTGTTATTCGCCGAGGAGAGGCGGGAAGTGAAAACACGATGGCTAAAGGGGCAGCAGGAAAGGGAGATGGGTGGTGGTCTTGGTTAAGTGGTGGGGTAGGAACCGTACTAGCTACAGACAAGCGTCATGGACGTGTTCACTAGAACACAAAACAGAAAACAATTCACACTGTTTTGCAACAGAAAACAAAAAATGATCTTTTCTCATTTGAGGAAAACTAAAATGAGCCTTTCTAATTATACAAGTCCGGGTAGTCCCTCTCTGATTCAGTCAGTTTTCTTCCATTTGGTGCCTAATAAACATGACCCTGTTGTGTTGGCTGAGGAGTCAGTATTCAGCTGGTTCATCTCCCTGCTATTGAGGTTGAGTAATTAAAATCATCCCCACCTTCAAAGAATCATGCATCCGCTACCAGAGACATTTTGTATTTTATACATTGGACCAGATTTTGAAGAAAGCAGGACTACTCAGGTGGTCTTTCATGTTTTTGTTTTTTTGTTTCATAACTGCAGGTTCACCACAAATCCATTTTAATGGCACCTGTTTACCCACTAAAGGCATATTATTTTCTCCATTAGATTGATTAATCTCTATGTAGCTTTAGGTGTGTTGGCTGTGGTATTGAGAAACTGTTAAGATGGAAAAGAGTAAGCAGCCGATTCACAAGGCAAACCACTGCATTTGTGGCTATAGAAGTTCTTGAAAAGTAATCATTTAAAAGCTCCATAGCAAGCTCACCGTTTACTATTTACAAACGTAACAGTTGTTGAAAAGGAAGAGCCGATCAGTATACTGTGGTTCACATCAAACAACCATCAATAGAGGGAATACTTTGGTCCTATTGCGAGGAGGATTCTCCTGCCAGTGACACCACCTCCCTCTAATGACTCCAGTCAGTAATTTACTCCCATAATGAACGGATGCTCTAAACTCCACTTAATCATAAGGACAACATGTAGTGTTTTCATGTTTTGGTTTTCATGTTTTGTTTGTATTCCCAGAATTTCAATGTTGTTGGTTGGATAATGGGGTTTGAAGATGGCTAGACGGGACATTTTATCTGTAAAGAAATACAGATGGGGAATCATAACATTCCAGTATAAAATGTGAAGCAAAAAAATCTTTAATTGATTAAAGTGTATTATTCAGCTTTGCGGTCTTGATTTTTTTGGTAGTTAATGCTTTGCAATGACGTTAAAGACCGGTTGGTTGTTCAGCAACAAAACTGATGCATGCGCTACTATGGGGCAAATTGAAGGTTACGTACGTAACCACGGTTATCTGAGCTACATGGATCACTCCAATATATTGGTATCACTCCGCAGCGGAGGGATACATCCGAGGTGAGGATTTACAGAGTTACTCCCATCTACCTGTGTCACGGCTGGGGTCCGCCCCTATATATAGACCCCATGGCCGCGACACGCGTTCTCTAAATTTTTGAGGCGCGTCTCTAGCACCGTAGAGGATTAGAGTGATCCATATAGCTCACATAACCGTGGTTACATACGTAACCTTAGTTATGTGTCCCTACATTGGAATACCCGTACCAGATTTTGTCGGTGCTAGAGGGATCTGGCCAGCCAGCGGCGAAGTCCCAGCGTGGGGCTGTCAGTGGAAGGGGTGTCCAGGCACAGTCCCCGGAAGGGGAGGTGATGCCCAGGACCGCTGAACCAACCGCAGAGGGAGGTGCCACATTTACCCGATTAGTACCTAGCAAAGGTGCTAGAGGAAGCCCAGCTGGCCGCAGCACAGATATCAGCGAGGGGCACTCCTCTCAGTAGAGCCCAGGACGCAGCCACACCTCGTGTTGAATGTGCCACCACATACCCCAGCACTGGCCTGCCAGCCAGGCAGAATGCTGTCATGATCCAGTGAGAGAGCCTCTGCTTTGATAACCCAGCCCCCAGGAGACTCACCATAGCAGACAAAGAGCTGGTCTGTTGTTCTCACTGACCGTGTCCACTCCACATAGGCAGCCAGTGCCCGCACAGCATGCCGGCGCGAGGCCCAGACTCCCCCGCTTCTGCCGGGGGTTCGTAAGCAGACAGGATAAAGGGATGTTCACATGCCTGTCTGACAGAACCTTCGAGAGGAATGAAGGGGTAAGGCGGAGAGATATACTCCTCCCCCTGGGGTCCACCCGGTAGCACTCAGAACTTATAGAAAGAGCATGGAGCTCAGCAACCCTCTTCATGGAAGTAATCGCTACCAAGAAAGCCACCTTCATGGAGAAGTGTTTCACGGAGGCAGACTCCAATGGTTCGAAAGGCGGCTTTGCCAAAGCTGCCAAGACCACATCCGGATCTCAGCTCACCATTGAGCGGGTCCTAGCTGGACGCAGGCGACGAACCCCCTTCATAAACCTGGAGACCAAGGGATGGCGCCCCACTGGCCTGTCCATCTACCCCATACGGCAGGCAGATTTGGCAGCCAAATACCCTCTCAGTGTAGAGGCTGCCAAGCCCTCATCCAAGCGAGACTGCAGGTATTGGAGGACATACTGCACCCCGCATGACTCGGGCACAACCTTAATACCAGTGCACCAAGAGCAGAACAACCGCCAGCGCAACTGGTATGCCGCGGTTGTAGCCCTTGCGCTCTGCATGGTGTTCATTACACCCTCCTGTAGTCCTAATGTAACGGATGTGAAATGGCTAGCTAGTTAGCGGGTACGCGCTAGTAGCATTTCAATCAGTTACGTCACTTGCTCTGAAACCTAGAAGTAGGGTTGCACCTTGCTCTGCAAGGGCCGTGGCCTTTGTGGAGCGATGGGTAACGATGCTTCGTGGGCGACCGTCGTTGATGTGTGCAGAGGGTCCCTGGTTCGCGCTCGTGTCGGGGCGAGGGGACGGTTTAAAGTTATACTGTTACACTAACATGGACCATTGGTGCCATTTAGTGGCCAAGCCCACAGACTGAGGTGGTGCGGTCTCGGATGCCACAGAGTTCCACCGGCCTGAGACAGCAGGTCGGGTCTCAGGGGCAGTTTCCAAGGTGTCCCAGACAACAGGGACAGGAGAAGGCTGAACCAGGTGTGGTCTGGGCCAGTATGTACAGATTGCCTCATCAGATATCGTTTCCTAAAACCAATTGTTGAGATGATGTGCATAATGCCAACCCAGAGATGGCGCTAGTGGGGCACCTATCTAGGATAAACAGGTGCATTATGAGTGACTGATTAGGATGTCATGACCTGTAATTCCTGACTAAAGGATTATGTTTGCAGTTTATCTAACTCTCTGACGTGAGCTATTCACACACATATTAACACCAATGTTATTGGATTTTTGTTTAGACTTAAAAAGCCAAACACATGCCATTCTGGTGCAAATCCAAATGCTACGCACCCTCGGGTGTTTTTCAAAGGGAGCTTGCGCATCGGCATCTCACAGCCCTGGATGAGCCAATGTTTTAGATGCAATCATCAGCAAAACGAACAGTAACGCATACACCATCGCACAACAGGTTGAAGTCAAGCGGGGTTCCCAAATACGAATGGGGCAATACAAGGCATCCATATTGCCATATCACCATCCCAAAACGAAATCAATTATGTGAACAGAAAAGGCTAGGTGGAACGCGCAACTCGTTCATTCTGCAGAACATGTGGCTTATTGGTGAGTGTTGCCTACTCATTTTAAGTATATTTTCCATTGCTAAAGCAACTTGGGTTGTCCTAATGGTCCTCTCTTTGTAGATATATGAACTTCTTTACTGGTCAAGCCACAACAGAGCGAGACAAATAAAACATGTTGCTTGTACTCAATCTCTGACACTAGCATCTCTGTCTTTTTTCGTAGCTTTTTTTGTTTGCGCCTTTGTATGTCATGGTATGGCGTTGTGTATATATGGATTACAAACAGCCAAGGTCGTGCATGAACACTGAGGCTGAGAACAATTTGTATTTATCAATGATTATCTCCTACTGACGTGCTTATGACGCTCGTACAATTGTTTGATAAAATCACACTTTTTCTATGCGTACGAACATTCTAAATTCCGTTTAAGTCGTGTTTTAGAATGGTTTCTATGCTATATTAATAAATGAGGCCCGTTTTCTTTAAAAAGGCTTCGGCATTATCATTTTCACAATTTCAGTGTTATTGAGACCTAATAGTGTGAAATATCCCGTTTGACTGCACTCCTTTTTAAATAAATCACTTTTCTGGAGGACTGCTCTACTCAGTGTTACATGTGTAGGCCTACATGTGACCAGAAGAGGAGTTTGTTTAGATAAAGAAAACCGAACAGGCAGCTGCGCTGGACAGTGTCCGTTTCCTCTCACTCCCGCCTATTTACACTCATCTTGCATTCCTTAGGACTCCACAATCCTCTTTGGCATTAGTTTTCTGTTCTCAGATTTTAGTGTGGAGTATGGGCTGGACGCTGCTTATCCTTCTGGTTGTTCTGACCGTGGTCCACGGGAACCTGACCGTGACTGTCAGAACTGGGTCAGGACCAACAGTGGGGTTCGATCAACACCCAAACAGTGTTCCTCTGGGAGAGGACACACAGACCACTACAGAGGTGAGTGAGCTACAAACCCCTAGAATCCTCTATTCCGAGAGGAGGCACATCAGCATAGACTCGAGACTTGCTGTATAGGCCGACATAACATGGAGAATTAGTCTCCAGTTTGTTTTGCTTGAAAATACTGATTTGACTTAACTTTGTCCAGCTTCTTGCAGTGATGCACATTGGATAGTATTTCACAACCCGAGTTGTGCTTTCCAGTCGAATCCAGATTAGATCAAATTCAGGCACCCTAAAATGAACACATCAACCACATAACCATCTGCTAAGTAAATGAAGGAGCAATGACACCCTGGTGAAATGGTAGTATTAGGTCAATCTTATTTAATCATCATTACAACATATGCTGTACATAGTACACAACCAGTTAATATACATGCCCAAGTTGAAGTCCAAACTTTGAGCTTGCTTCAAGTCTTCATGAAAACTGCTAGGCTGTGGGGCAAGGCTGTTTGCTGGAGAGCAAAGTCTGAATGGAAATAGTCATAATAAATACTTTAGGACAGTGTGGGGGGAAAACAAGGGGGTGAATCAAGGGGATTCACATTTGTAGCATTTTGAATGCATATATGATATAATACACCCACCTTATTTTAATTTCACTTTTATTTAACTAGGCAAGTTAAGAACAAGTTCTTTACGATGATGGCCGAACCCTAAACCGCATGACTCTGAGCCAATTGTGCGCCGCCCTATTGGACTCCCAATCGCGGCCGGTTGTGATACAGCCTGGAATCGAACCAGGGTCTCTAGTGACGCCTTAGACCGCTGCGCCACTCAGGAGCCCTTGGTGAGGCAGAGTATGTTTACAGTTGATTGAGCACTGTGTAGGTTTGTGTGCATTTGTCAAGCATTGCAGTAATGTAATGTTATTTTTTTTAGGCGGTAGATCAGCTTTAATACTGCAGATAGATTGTAGCTTTCATCAATGTAATTGTCTGCATCATTTCCAATCCCCCATATATTTTTTTTATACATACACGCAAACATACATACCAGTCAAAAGTATGGACACACCTACTCATTCAAGGGTTTTTCTTTATTTTTACTATTTTCTACATTGTAGAATAATAGTGAAGACAAACTATGAAATAACACATATGGAATCATGTAGTAACCAAAAACAGTGTTAAACAAAAATGTATTTATCAGATTCTTCAAAGTAGCCACCCTTTGCCTTGATGACAGCTTTGCACACCCTTGGAATTCTCTCAACCAGCTTCATAAGGTTGTCACCTGGAATGCATTTAAATTAACAGGTGTGCCTTGTTAATTTGTGGAATGTCTTCCCTTAATGCGTTTGAGCCAATCAGTTGTGTTGTGACAAGGAAGGGTGGAAGATAGCAGAAGATAGCCCTATTTGGTAAAAGACCAAGTCCATATTATGTCAAGAACAGCTCAAATAATCAAAGAGAAATGACAGTCCATCATTACTTTAAGACATGAAGGTCAGTCAATATTGAACATTTCAATAACTTTGAAAGTTTCTTGAAGTGCAGTTGCAAAAACCAGCCTAAATAAATGCTTCTGAGTTCAAGTAACAGACACATCTCAACATCAACTGTTCATAGGAGACTGCGTGATTCAGGCCTTCATGGTTGAATTGCTACAAAGAAACCACTACTAAAGGACACCAATAAGAAGACACTTGCTTGGGCCAAGAAACATGAGCAATGAACATTAGACCAGTGGTAATCTGTCCTTTGGTCTGATGAGTCCAAATTTGTGATTTTTGGTTCCAACCGCCATGTCTTTGTGACACAAAGTAGGTGAACGGATGATCACCGCATGTGTGGTTCCCACCATGAAGCATGGAGGAGGAGGAGAGATGGTGCTTTGCTGGTGTCGCCGTCTGATTTATTTAGAATTCAAGGCACACTTAACCAGCATGGCTACCACAGCATTCTACAGCAACACGACATCCCATCTGGTTTTCGCTTAGTGTGACTATCATTTGTTTTTCAACAGGACAATGACCCAACACACCTCCAGGCAGTGTAAGGGCTATTTGACCAAGAAGGAGAGTGATGGAGTGCTGCATCAGATGACCTGGCCTCCACAATCACCCAACCTGAACCCAATTGAGATGGTTTGGGATGAGTTGGACCACAGAGTGAACAAAAAGCAGCCAACAAGTGTTCAGCATATGTGGGAACTCCTTCAAGACTGGTGGAAAAGCATTCCAGGTGAAGCTGGTTGAGAGAATAAGTGTGCAAAGCTGTCATCAAGGCAAAGGGTGGCTACTTTGAAGAATCTCAAATATAAAATTAACACTTTTTTTGGTTAAAACATGATTCCACAGTTTTGATGTCTTCACCATTTTTCTACAATATAGTAAAAATAAAAACCCTTGAATGAGTAGGTGTCAACTTTTGACTGGTACAGTACATACAAATACATACATATCTTAAATATTTCTTTCCTTCATTACTTTCTAACCCTACCACCCCTATCCCAATTGGAGTAAACAACAACACTTAGGCTTCTACTTCCAGCTTATACATGCTATATACATTTTATGGACAGTATATTTTACAATAGTTCTATTTTGTTTGTTTTTACTCCTGTCCTTCCTCTACACTCAATCTCTCCCATCTATTTCTGATGTCCATCCGTTTTCATTTTTATTTACCACATCTTTCAAACTGTGCTCTTTCACAAAAGTTCTTAACCTATATATGTTTTATGCACACCGTGTGTTTCACATTAGTTATATTAATAGTCCCAACCTTCAGCTCCATTTAACCCGCCTGTAATGTGTTTACAATTCATTGATTGTGTGTGTTGTCCATCCTTAGTTCTTCCCCTTCTTGGCAGGCAGCTGTCCCGTTGACTCCAGGTATTTGTTGACGAGCTCCTCCTGAGTGCCAGGCAGACATGGCTGGTATCTGCTATACTCCATGGTGTACTCTCCTTTCCCCTGGACACAACACACACATCAGTTCTCCAGAAAGGATCATAGACTGAGCAATAACTTTAGTCCAAATAAATTAACTGAAAAAAACGCGCAAATACAAACTCAATTCAATATCACTGAAAATGCATGGCTTGTTATCCTGGACAATTTTATGACTAATTGACGTCTTGACATCCGACTAGTGCAGCCAGTGCCTTACCTTTGTACAGGACCGGAGCTCTGTGGCGTAACCAAACATGTCATTCAGTGGAATCTGGGGAGAGGAAATGGCGATTTGACCATCAAATACACAGTGACTGGACAGACGCTTAACCTATCCTGTCTTTGCAGGAAGAAAAGGGCATAGGAAGTGTGAGTATGACAGAGCTGCACTCACATCAGCGTAAAGTAGCCCTCTGCCACATCCTGCCCACTGATGACGCCATGGCGACGGTTGACTCCGGCGATGACTGTCCCTTGGAACTCATCGGGCGCCACAATTTCTACTGACATGATTGGCTCCAGCACGGCAACGTTGGCCTTCTCCATGGCTACCAAGAGGGGGACATGGATGGAAGGAGAGAGGAGACATTCAGTAGGTTTGTCAAAAAGCTGAGAAGCACGGAAAAGGTATACAGAAGGAAAAATATGCGAGAACAATGGGGGTGTATTCTGGTTAGTTGACACCCACCTTGTTTAAGAGCGCCCTCCCCTGCACGGATGAAGGAGATCTCATTCGAGTCCACCATGTGATGCGCTCCGTCTTCCAATAGGAACTTGACGCCTGAGATCTTGTGACCAGTCAGAGGGCTTTTCTCACAGGCCTCTCTGAATCCCTGCAGGAGAGAGGGATGAGATGGCGAAAGAGTGACAGTGGTGTGGAAACTACGACCCGCAGGCCCATTCAATCCGGCCCACGGGAGGTTTGAGTAAAGAAAATAGAAATGATAATGGACCTATATAATCAAATGAATGCCCTTTTTGTAGCCCACAAATTGATTTTTGACAAACTAAATCGGTCAAAATAAAAAATATCTGTGGCCCTCTTGAATTTTTCAATCCCGATGTGGCCCTCAAGTCAAAGTTTGCCCACTCTTGGGGTATGAGATTAGAGGTCTACTAGAATTTCTATCTGAATAAGGTACAGGATTTTTTCCAATCCTAATTACACTTACTGAAGGGCCTATGTGATTTTCAGACTACAGCCAGGCATACGCACCTTCTCAACAGCCGGCACAAACTGTTTGGGGATGTTGGTTCCTACAGTCTGGTCTTCAAACTCCACTTTTGTGTAGTTCTCTTGGTCCAGAGGTTCCAGAACTCCTATCACTTTACCGTACTGCCCAGAACCACCAGACTGCTTCTTATGGGTAAAGTCAAACCTGCAGAGACAAGCACATAGCCAAAATCAGTAACTAATTTTGAGGATTTTCATTAAAGCATTGGTAGGTAAAGAACTGCCATAGTTGCCAAAACGATCAACTCACATTAACATAGACAAGCAAAGTAGCTTTATGGTCACTCGCCATGCTTTTATGTTAGTGAGGAGAAGGGAAATGTGTGGCCTGTCTCTTTTAAAGAAGGGCGGTACTAACTGAATTATTGGCTTGGGAGGAAGCAGGAAGTTCTCCCCCTGCATGTGGCTGTTTCTCCAGCTGTCTAACCGCAACAGCCTCAACGGGCAGGGAGTTACAGCCTTTCCAGGCACACTTTCTTCCTCTCTGACACTTCTACCCTCCCCTTACTCACTATATTCCTCTGTATTCTCCCTCTTTCTCCTTATCTAGAACTAGGGCAGGACACGACTTCCTGCACCAGCACACACAGAGGTCAAAGTCCCATCAGCGGCAGACTGACTCTCCCTACCTGTCCTCACCACCCTCTTTGCTCTCATTCCCCTTCTCTCCGGTGTGGATTAGGGGGAAAGCGAGGTGGTGGAAGAAGTGATGACGACTGGCGTGCTGAACCCAAGTCACTACCCTGCCCGCCGGGCAGCCACGGTGGTCCAACACTACCTGAACACCCGCTACGGCTCACCCTACAGGTGGATCTTTCTCAGCACAGTACACAGCGGCAGCGCAGAGGTAGGAGTGGAGATGATCAGCATACCTTGGGGTGTGTGTTGGGCAAGAGCAGTTAATATTACAAGGCAAGGAAGGATCCTTGAAGGGGATGGATATGGGAGGTCTGTGCGGATAAAAAGTCCATTCTCAATACCACGTACAGTCGGAGCTTTTTATTTATTTTTTATTTTACATTTTTAACTAGGCAAGTCAGTTAAGAACATGTTCTTATTTTTCAATGGCGGCCTCGGAACAGTGGGTTAACTGCCTTGTTCGGGGGCAGAATGACAGATTTTTACCTTGTCAGTTCGGAGATTCGATCTTCTAACCTTTCGGTTATTAGTCCAACGCTCTAACCTCTAACCCCCACTTGAGGGGGCAATGGCTTTATGGAACATAATTCTGTTTGCTTACATTTTGTCTTAAGTGATTAATTTCTGCTCTCTCTCCCCGGCTGTCAGGATGTGGCGGAGATGGGGAGGAAGTATCAACTGGAGCTTACCATGCAGGAGATGATCAGTAACGTAAGATCCGATTCACATTCTCAGTGACTCACTATTGCGCAGAACAGCCGTGTGAATAAATACACGGTGTGTTAAGTAACCTTGTCTACACTGCCATGGTGAAAAACACCTGTGTTAGATCAACTTTTTTTCCCCCCTCTCCCGTAACTTCCTTCTAACATACCTCAACGTCATTCCTTTCCCCAACTCTCCCTTCATATTCTCACTTTCTCCTCAACTACCTCACCCTTTCCTCTCCCTATAAAAGGTCTCGGGGCGGTGCTCTGCGGAGCTCCTCTTTCCAGGGGGAGAGGGGCAGAGTGCTCCCCAGGTCCAGGCCTCCTGTGAGGGACTGCATCAAAGCAACACCACGGCTCAGGAAGAGGCCTTCTACCAGCAACACAGAGCCAGCAATAACCTAGCGTCAGGAAACGATATACCAGGTAGATATAGAGCCACAAACACACAACTGACCCCCCCATCTCTCTTCTGACTGTGATGTTTGTGGTTTCTTTGACAGACAGCTACGGTCACATGGAGCCCAGCGTGAAGCCCTTCTGGCAACTGGGGGGCGTGGCCTCCAGTTTCATCATGCTGAGGGAGTCCAATGAGAGCACACTTTACAACATGGCCCAGGTGGCCAACTTCACACAGCTGGTGAGCAGCCAATAAGTCGGTTCGAGTTCCTGCCCGACTAGATGCGCAGTTGTTGCGTCAACCGACGGTTGCGTGCTACGTCATCGACTGTGCAGTCGGGCATCAGATTGCTAGATCATATATGGTTAGCTGAGACGTTAAACGCCTATCCAGGCGTGGTATGATCAGGCATGCGTCTGATGTAGTCGGACAATAACTTGAGAAGAACCTCCGTGTAACCATGGCGATATCTGCCCAAATTCCAAATTGACACTTAACTCCCCACCCCATTCCTTTCCATCCGTCCTTCTCACACACTTGGTCCCCGGTTCTGTCTGTCCCTCAACAGGAGACTGAGAAGGACCAGCTGAGGTTCAACTACCATGTCCTGCTGCATGAAATGATTTCCCAGGTAACTAAAACGTTCTGCCATCGGTCTTAACAGAACTCAGACGTCATGTTTGTTATTATAAAGGTGGATTGTTGTGTGTGGTTACGCGCAGGAGATCATCCACTGGAAGCTGCTAGTCACCTGGTCCCCAGCACAGGGAGTTCAAGTCCTGCAGACTGAGCTGCAGCCAAAGTGCCGCCACTGTGAGGCTCCTCCAAACACCACCAACTGAGATGCACGGAGAAACACTCCAGAGCCTTACACAAGTACTGCAGAGAATAAAGCACCTCTCTTAGGACTTGAATGAAGGGTAAAGCCACGTTCTACCTGCTTTGAAAAGCTGAGCTTTACTCTTCACACTTGGCTTTAGTAATTATGTTTCCCTTCACCACTACTGCTTTAGAGGAGAGGACACACGTCCATGGCCTTACTGCAGCTATGCGAATGCACTGCTTTTACTGTGTCAGCATGTGAGACTCTTGGTAAGCTATAACAATGTGTTTCAACTTTTTGTTAATGTACTCTATTGATGAGGTGATGCGGGCCAATAAAGCCGTCACGGTACAGAATGTAATGCTTCTGAGAGTGGTTCATTTGGACATTGTTGCCGTGTGTTACGAGTGGTACTTACGGTTCCGCACTGGTCACGCTCTCCCTGAAGGCTACCTTGGGCTTTCCCATCACACAGGGGCAGTTATACTCCCTCTCCATCCTCTACAGAAAGACAGCGAGAGAAAGTAAGGTCCGCTTGATTTACTGCACCGAAATGCCATTGAAGATTCTAGATGTTTGGAACTCGTAACGCATTCTATTATCCTTCAAGACAACTTAGGACACCGTAAAAATAAAAAAAATAAAAAGATGAAGCAAAAATCCAAAACGCTGCGGCCAGAAGGATCTTCAGATCGCCGGAGAGCGGAGTACTAGACTAATACCTGTGAGTAGATCTCCAGGTGCAGCTCTCCCATACCAGAGATGATAGTCTCCTTGCTTTCTGTGCCAAAGTGGACCCTGAACGTGGGGTCTTCTCTGGTGAAGCGGTTGATGCCTTTTAGAGAACTTGTCCGTGTCATTCTGATCCACAGGAAGAGGGAGGATGAGGTCATACAAGCTCATATACTCTACTGAAATGGCATCAAGGCTTAGTATGGTCATTTAGACTCCTCATACTACATAGAATATGAGAGGGGCCCACCTTGTTGGACGGCTTCATAGACATGGAGATGACAGCCTCTGGTATGTGGATGGACTCCTGTGGGAGAAACGTGTTGAACGATGCTCAAGGTCATGACATTATGCACACACAGGCAGTTGCACAACCGATCGCATCTTTAAATACACGTCAGTGAGTGCTGACTGGTTGTTTATCTAGTCTGGACATTGGCCATAGGCATGTACCATGGAGAGGTTGGCGCTGGTCCGGGAGGTGAAGGTGTCTCCGCTGGCACAGTCGATCCCAAATAGGGCACAGATGTCCCCTGCATACACCTCCTCCACATCCTGACCAACCGGAGAGGGGGGGGGTTCACAATTTATGACACAAAATGAAGATTGTTTCAGTTAAACAAATGTATAGATAAAGTTGTTTGTAATCATGAGATGTTATCACTAGGGTAAGTCAGGTTGGGAAATCAGGGTCATTGGGCTGTGTGGCAGAACCAAACGATCACAGTGCCCTTTCATAGTACTGAAACTGTCAGTTTGCGCCATTTACTTCTGGTTTACATTCACTTCCTGGTTCTCACCTCCATCTGGTCGGCATGGAGACGCACTAGCCGCTGCACGCGGACCTTCTTGCTATTTTTTCAGTAAGAGTGTTTCCAGCTATGGAAATATTTCAGATATGAGATAGTAATGTAAGTCTTCTCTAAATCCCTGCCACGATCACATTCTCCGTTCTCTTACCCGAATGGGCCCTCGAAGTACATGCTGCGCTCCTCTAGGAGGTCTGACGCCCTTCACGTTCCCCTCCAGACCGATGGGGATGTTCACGTAGGCCACATTATGGTTCAGCTTGGTCCTGAAAGCAGGAACAGAGGAGTCAGAACACAGAGCTAATGGAAAACCAGACTAGTCTGTCCACTCCACAGCATCTGTATATCTGCTGACCTCATTGCCTGCAGGGCACGGTTGGGGTTGGCTCCCATGCGGTCCAGCTTGTTGATGAAGGTGAGGAAGGGAACGTTGTAGCCTTTCATCTGTCTGTTCACGGTCAGGGTCTGGCACTGGACCCCTCCAACCGCACATAGGACCAGGATCGCCCCGTCCAAAACACGCAGGGCTCGCTCCACCTCGATGGTGAAGTCCACATGGCCTGGACAGGACAGAGCAGTAAACTGGGGTTAAAGTTAAAAGCAAAAATACATCCTAACAGCTGTTGGGTACACTGGCACTGATCTGTTACTGTGACTTATGGTTTATCTGTCAAAAAGGGAACCTGGTCAAAAGATCTGTGTTGCCACTAACACAAATCTTTCTGCCAGGTACCTCCATACCTCGGGTGTCGATGATGTTGTAATCCTTATAGATGGTGTATGTGGCAGCTGACTGGATGGTGATGCCTCTCTGCCGCTCCAGCTCCATCGAGTCCATGGTGGCTCCGACTCCATCTTTTCCCTTTACTTGTAGAGTTAGAGGATCAAACATAATCGTTTTTGTCTGTCTGCCTTCCTCTAAAAAAAACACACACACACTTCTCCAACTAGCTACTTCAATAAATCAGAGCCAGATTATGATTAACTCACCTCGTGGATCTCTGCTATCCTGCCCGTGTAGAAAAGGACGCACTCGGTGAGTGTGGTCTTCCCCCGAGTCGATGTGCGCCGTGATTCCGATGTTGCGGATTCTTTCATTGGGAACGATACCAGAGGAGCACGACGACAACTGTTAATCAACACCTATAAAATGAAAAAAGAGACTGCGTTCAAATAAATTTCTCTCCATTTCCATCCCTTCTCATCTGTCCTATTCTCAACATCTTTGGGTATTTTTTCTTACCTTTTATAATATGTTAGTGTTCCCCGTTTCCTTAAATGTGTTTGACCAAATGTTAGTCCTGCTTTTAGAAGTCGCATTTTGTTGGTGGACAGAACCGGTTAAGCTCCGTTTACACAACACCCCCACTGGATGTCAGTCAATCCGTGAATGTCACCGCACCGCAAGCCGGTTCCTTGTGAAACATTACCCCCCCCCCCCCATTTTGACGTAAAATTATGAAATTACACATATGGAATAATGTAGTAACCAAAAAAGTTATTTTAGATTACTTAATGTATCCACCCTTTGCCTTGACAGCTTTGCACACTTTTGGCATTCTCTCAACCAGCTTCACCTGGAAGGCTTTTCCAACAGTCTTAAGAGTTCCCACATATGCTGAGCACTTGTTGGCTGCTTTTCCTTCACTCTGCGGTCCATCTCATCCCAAACCATCTCAATTGGGTTGAGGTCTGGTGATTGTGGAGGCCAGGTCATCTGATGCAGCATTCCATCACTCTCCTTCTTGGTCAAATAGCCCTTACAGAGCCTGGAGGTGTGTTGGGTCATTGTCCTGTTGAAAAACAAATGCTAGTTCCACTAAGCGAAAACCAGATGGGAGTGCGTATTGCTGCAAAATGCTGTGGTAGCCATGCTGGTTAAGTGTGCCTTAAATTCTAAATAAATCACAGACAGTGTCACCAGCAAAGCACCATCACACCTCCTCCTCCATGCTTCACGGTGGGAACCACACATGCGGAGATCATCCGTTCACCTACTCTGCATCTCACAAAGACACGGCAGTTGGAACTAAAAATCTCGAATTTGGACACATCAGACCAAGGGACATATTTCCACCGGTCTAAGCAAGTCTTCTTATTATTGGTGTCCTTTAGTAGTGGTTTCTTTACAGCAATTCGACCATGAAGGCCTGATTCACGCAGTCTCCTCTGAACAGTTGATGTTGAGATGTGTCTGTTACTTGAACTCTGTAGCATTTATTTGGGCAGCAATTTCTGAGGCTGGTAACTCTAATGAACTTATCCTCTGCAGCGGAGGAAACTCTGGGTCTTCTTTTCCTGTGGCAGTCCTCATGAGAGCCAGTTTCATCATAGCGCTTGATGGTTTTTGCGACTGCACTTGAAGAAACTTTCAAAGTTCTTGAAATTTTCCGGATTGACTCACCATGTCTTAAAGTAATTATGGACTGTTTCTCTTTGCTTATTTGAGCTGTTGCCATAATATGGACTTAGCCTTATTTGGTAAAAGGCCATCTTCTGTATACCATCCCTACCTTGTCACAACACAACTGATTTGCCCAAATGCATTAAGAAGGAAATAAATTCCACCAATGAGCTTTTATCAAGGCACACCTGTTAATTGAAATGCATTCCAGGTGACTACCTCATGAAGCTTGTTGAGAGAATGCCAAGATTGTGCAAAGCTGTCATCAAGGCAAAGGGTGGCTACTTTGAAGAATCTGAAATATAAAATATATTTAGATTTGTTTACTAAATTATTTGGTTACTACATGATTCCATATGTGTTATTTCATAGTATTGATTTCTTCACTATTATTCTACAATGAAGAAAATAGTACAAATAAAGAAAAACCCTTGAATGAGTAGGTGTTTCCACACTTTTGACTTGTACTGTACACTGAACAAAAATATAAAAGCAACATGTAAAGTGTTGGTCCCATGTTTCATGAGCTGAAATAAAAGATTCCAGAAATTCTCCATACTTGCAAAATGCTTATTTCTCACAAATTGTGTGCACAAATGTGTTTACATTCTTGTTAGTGAGCATTTCCCCCTTGCCACGATCATCCGTGCACCTGACAGGTGTGGCATGTCAAGAAGCTGATTAAACAGCATGATCATTACTCAGGTGGACCTGTTTTTGTCACACACCACAATGCCACAGATATCTAAAGTATTGAGAGAATGTGCAATTGTCATGATGACTGCAGGAATGTCCACCAGAGCTGTTGCCAGAGAGTTTAATGTTCACTACGCTAGAATTTGGCAGACCACATGTAACCACGCCAGCCCAGGACCTCCACATCCGGCTTCTTCACCTGCGGGATCGTCTGAGGGGGAGAGGTGCTTAGGAGTATTTATGTCTGTAATAAAGCCCTTTTGTAGGGTAAAACTTATTCTGATTAGCTGGTTAGGCTTGGCTCCCAAGTGGGTAGGCCTATGCCCTCCCAGACGGAATGGAGACGCTACCCAGATACAATTAGAGGATGAGAAGGATGACGGTTTTTGGAGTGGAGGAATATTGAAGGTGGATTGAACTTGAAAATGGAACAAAAAGGGCTAAAGTTGTAAATGAGTGTAGGTTTTTGGTTGGAATACAATTCACTAACAATTATGCTTTTTTGGGGAGAAGTGGTTTTGTTTTGATTTCTTGTGTGTGGAAAAGGCATTAAGGCTCTACAAAATATCGACATTTGAAGTGGTGTTTAGATTTTTGGAGCAGAGCACCGTTAAAAGGTGTCATCGCAGGTGTCGCGTTGGATGTTGAGGCCTTGTGGTTTATGAAGGAACATATCAGTTGTTGTTGGAGCACGCTGTCTGAACCGTGTAGTGGATGGAAGAAAAGAGGAAAGCCTGTCGGTATTATTGAGGTTTGACGAAGAGTATCTCCCTTCACATGTGAAGCTGGGATATGTGAGATATGCGGTGAGCGCTTTCGTGTCCAAGCCATGTTCTTCCAGAATTGCAAAATTGTTGAAGGAATGTTGTTGAAGAATCTGAGGATGTACGGTGTTGCGACTGTGCTGGAAATCACATTCCCAATTCCCCGGAGTGCCCGGTTAGGGTAAAGGAGTTTGAAATGGCAAGGATCAGGACTGTACAGCAGGTCTCCTACATGGAGGCACGTGAAATAGTTGAAGGAGCGAGTGGAGCTGAAGATATGGCAGTGGACGCCCCGCAACCTTTGGAGATTCAGTGTCGTTCAAACAGTTGAGGGAAGCTGATATGCTGATCGTGAAGAAGGTGGATTTTGTGGCGTTTATTGCGCATGTGATTAATTGTAACGCCCAAATGAACAAGAAGTCCACAAAACTGGCCATAATTGTATCTGCGGCTGAAAAGTTATTGGGTCTCCAGTACATTGCAAGGAATACTGTCCGAAAATGCTCTTCCTTCTCAGGTCCCATAGTCTGTGTGGATTAGAGTTGACATTTTAACCTGACCAAAGAAGTACATTGATTTTGTTTCTTTGTCTTTTTTATTATTATTTGGAATCAATATTATTGTTGTCTAAAATCTCGTACACTACCCTGTACAGTGACGGCATGCACCTCTAACGTATGTATGCGGACCACCATAATACCATAGAAGAACAAGAACAAGAAAAGCAACCTAAAACACTCCATGCTCAGTGAGCAAGTATTTTGACATGTTCTTCCTCTATCAGTTGAACACACACACAGCAAACCGATAAGCTGCATTCACATCCCCTCCACACCCAGATACAGATAGATATCGCACTAAGACTCTTGTTCCCAGCCTAACAAGCAAGGATAAACAACAGGTGACAGACACTTGACTGATGGTAAGTTTTCATTTCAGTTTATGGAGAAAGTCTGATACTCTTTGGAGAAGTAGTTGTTTTTTTATGGTGCTTTGTAGCCTATTCTATCTCTTATTGATCTCTGGGGTGATAACATCAAATCTAAACTTCTGCTCATCAGTATACCATTTGACCATGGATTTAATGTGTTTCAATTTCTGTAGCCTATATGTATCTGATAACATTTATTGTGATCATCACAGTGTGTATGTCTTAGCGTGACATGCGTCACTTAATTGTAATTAGTTCCAGGTGCTGCCTGTGAGTGTGGGGTGGTATTTTGTGTATAAATGCCCGGAGTTAAAGCTTTTTGAGTCGATGCGACATGGCGGCAAATTCAGCATAAAAGAACCATTTGAACAGTTTGCTTCTACAGCGGGTGAAGGAGTGGAAAGAGCATGGAGATATGGACATGATTGGAAAGAGGGGAAGAAGGAAAGGATCTAAGGGTAGAGAGAAGCGATGTGGTGAAGACCTCAGAGTTCGAGCCTCATCCCAATGATGATAAAGATGATTCCGGCACAGTCGGAGTGAGATTTTTTTGGAAAGAATGGATCCTTGCCTTGATCCATATGTGGTGTCAGGTTGGGTGATGAAGAGGTTGGGGACTGTTGACTCGGGGAAAGTAACTCAAAGTGGACTCGTGATGATTCTTTGCATTTCTTCACTCCAGAGGGAGCGGGTGCTCCACATCACATGCCTCGGGACAAGAACTGTGACTTGCTTTGCTCTCCGGAGCAGGGCGCAGTTGAAAGGAGGGATAACTGGGGTGGCGTTAAGTGTTAAGGAGGATCAACTGAAATTGAAGATTCCCGGTGTCTGTGATGCCCACCGTTTGGTGTGATGCAGACCTGGTGGAGAGCGTGGTAAAACAGAAAACACTGTCTGTCCTGCTGAGTTTTGATGCAGAGTCTACCCGACAAGGTCAAGTTAGGATGTGTCAGTTATCCCATGAGAGCTTTTGTCCTGAACCCATTATGGTGTTTTAGGTGCCACGCTTATGGTCATGTTGTAGCAGTGTGTAAGAGGGAGATTTCTAGATATGAGAAGTGTGCAAGAGGGCATGAGACAAAGAAATGTGTAGTATCAATTGAATAAGTTGTGTGTGTTAACCAATGGTGCTGGACATCAGAAGTGTCCGGTGAGAGAAAAGCAGGTTGATGTGGCCATTATCAGAGTATTACAGAAGGTGTCATATGCTGAGGCAGTGACGAAAGTAGTAAAAGAAGATGGGTGCAGGGTGAGGGATCCTATGAGTCGCCCTGTGAGTAGGCTAAGACCAGTAGAGAGTGATAGGAATAACATGTGCATCAGTAAGGTTGGTTTCTTAGCGTTCATAGCCATGGTTATCAACTGTACCGCAGAAATTGAACATAAATGGCAGAAAATAGATATCGTGGTGGCAGCTGCAGAGAAGACTTGGGTGTATGAGATTTTACTGAAGAATAGTTACAAGGTGTGTTGAACGATAGTGTCCCGTCCTCCCAGGCTGTCTGCCTGGTGAAGGATCAGATAGGGCCAACTAGTGGAATAGTGGTGAGGTTTTAATGGGTGTAGGGTTAGTTGGTAAGGCAATTTTTCTTCCCTTTTTGTGTCACAAAGTGTAATGAATTCACACTCCAGAACATTAGGCGGAAACCAGTGGAGGCTGCTAAGGGGAAGACGGCTCATAATAATGGCTGGAACGGAGCGAATGGAATGGCATCCAACACATGGAAACCATGTGCTTGCTGTATTTGATACCATTCCACCTACTCCGCTCCAGCCATTACCACGAGCCCGTCCTCCCCAATTAAGGTGCCACCAACCTCCTGTGGCAGAAACAACAGGGCTAGATAAGAGAAATAGATGAAAATGGAGGCTGTGACCTTCAACCTGTTACATTAGGCTAACTTGTTAATGTGTTCATCATTCATCTTTTTGAATGACCATTCTAGGTTATTCTGTGGTGTCTGCTTGGTTGCTAAATGTATCTTACCATCAGTTATGTGTGTTAATCACTGCAATTTCCTCCATACGCAGCAATATGGATTGACCAGTTCCCCTAAAAGGACATTGTATGTGACCTAACATCCCTATCCGTAATGGGTGTGTCAACGCAGCACAGTGTTGTCATCATCCTTATCAAATAAAACTGTATTTGTCACATGCGCCAAATACAACAGGTGTAGACCTTACTGTGAAACACTTACTTACAAGCCCTTAACCAACAATGCAGTTTTAAGAAAATATTTACTAAATAAACGAATATAAAAACATGTACAATCTTTCCATTATCTTCCCATCTCATTTCCTGTGCCTAAGCACTCCTTCCTGACTTGACAGGGTTTCTACTGTCATGCTGCTCTCGTTCTGTCTGGATAGTATAATCAGACCGCATGATTATGAGTCAGTTTATTGTTTTGGCATGATGCATAGATCATGCATAGGACTATTCAAATCGACATGTGGAAAAACTCAAGCCTCTTGTCTATTGTGGAACCCGGGTCAGCAGGTCACATTGCAACACACAGTTGATCCATTTCTCAAACACCAGCCAGAGAGGCTTGTGGGAAGTCATCGAAAAAAGGCAGTGACTTTGTCATCTGCTATAGAATCACACAGTGTTCACAAAATGTCATCAATACAACAGTGGAAAATCAGTGTGTCCTTGTACCTCCAGTCTGGTGTCAATCACTATCAACAGATACGAGAATAATCCATAACATTTTAGCATCAAGTCTAGCGACCATCAATCCACACCTTGAGTGTCACAAACAGAACACTGGAAATTGTATATTACAGAAACTCAAAACATGCTAAACATTGTGTTGATCACTCTAAACTAAATATGAACTTTAGTCATATTAAATTTCCCCATTACAATGTGTGGTGAAAGACTATAAGTCCTGCCTCTTTCTGTTCATTTTTCTTGGTGATTGTAACACTGATGAGTCGTAATGTCAGATTCAGAGTCACTAACTAGAAACTGAGCTGACCCCATTCCAATGTCTAGATTCTCTCTATTCTGTAGGGCAGGGAGGGACAACTGGCGGACCAATAAAAAATAAAAATAAACACTTTTTGGGGGGGGGGGGGGGGGGGGGGGACTCAGTCGGGGTCTCAACTTACTGTTGAGAGTTAGGATACACAAGGTGCAATTTCTAAATTTGGTTGTGCATCAGAAGTTTGTCTAGCGGCCAGCTAACTAAACTTGTAGTAAGCATGGTCGATTTACCGACTGGGGTGGGGCCCATTGATCATCAGTTATCATATTGAAAATGGCACTATTGCAAAATGTGTAGAATTGCAGGAAAGTAGCTGTAAAACTGCACATTTTTCACTCTTCCCAATGGCAAAATGAGTAGAATTGCATGACATTAGTTATAAAACTAACTGCAAATTCACCCGGACAGCTGATGAAACTGTGAATTTGCACAACCAAAGAATTTCTACACCAACTGTCAAAAACCGTCTCGGGGAATCTCATTTGTGTGCTCGTAGTCCTCACCAGGGTCTTGATCCAGCTGCAGTTCGGCGTCATAACCCACTTCAGTGGGCAGATACTCACCTTCGATGGCCACTGGTACGCTGGAGAAGTGTGCTCTTCACAGATGAATCCCAGTTTCAACAGTACCGGGCAGATGGCAGACAGCGTGTATGGCATCGTGTGGGCGAGTGGTTTGCTGAAGTCAATGTTGTGAACAGAGTGCCCCATGGTGGTGGTGGGGTTATGGTATGGGCAGGCATAAACTACGGACAATGAACACAATTGCATTTTATTTATGCCAATTTGAATGCACATAGATACTGTGACGAAATCCTGAGGCCCATTGTCGTGCCCTTCATCCGCCACCATCACCTCATGTTTCCTCATAATAATGCACAGCCCCATGTCGCAATTCCTGGAAGCTGAAAATGTCCCAGTTCTTCCATGACCTACATACTCTCCAGACATGTCACCCATTGAGCATGTTTGGGATGCTCTGGATCGACGTGTACGACAGCGCATTCCAGTTTCCGCCAATATCCAGCAACTTCACACAGCCATTGAAGAGTAGTGGGACGACATTCCACAGGCCACAATCAACAGCCTGATCAACTCTATGTGAAGGAAGTGTGTCGCGCTACATGAGGCAAATGATGGTCACACCAGATACTGACTGGTTTTCTGATCCACGCCCCTACTTTGTGACCAACAGATGCATATCTGTATTCCCACTCGTGAAATCCATTGATAAGGCCCTAATACATTTATTTAAATTGACTGATTTCCTTATATGAACTATAACTCAGTAAAATCTTTGACATTGTTGCATGTTGCGTTCATATTTTTGTTCAGTGTAGTTATAATGACGAGATGCTTGTGCCAACGCCCTAACAATGGGATCCGTTGCCCACAGAGCGGAACGGCGGACTGTCAAGATCCCGCCTATTCCTCTCTTTAGATTGTTGGATACACCTTCTTATTTTAATACTTTAAAAAATATCTGATGAGGAGTGTTGACGTCAACCACCTGTATTCAGTGGAGAGTGAGATGCGTAGATCGTCTAACATTTCAACAGGAACATCTCCGGTATAAAGTGCTTTTGCTCAAAGTTCCCGGGATATGTGTCACACACATCACACTTATATCAGTACACTCGTAACAACCTAAGCATTACAAAACTTCTATTAGATCAAATAAGCCTTAGGTATCAAAATAGCAATATATTTTTTATCTTGACTAAATTCGACACTCTCATTGCCCCCCATACAAAAACTCCTCACTTGCTTAATAAATAATGATCTGCTTAATGTGGACAGATTTTTGGAGGAGTAAACCCTCTCGCTTCGACTCTTCCTCTCTGCTTTAGGTAGGCCTAGACCAGAGTTGTATACTATGAAGCAAGCTAGATCTACTCAGGGTTTTCGAAAGTTAGCCAGCTTAAATTAGCTTCATATTTCAGCTCAGGCTTCATCTGTCCTATGATGGAGGATATTGCTCATCCGCCTGGCGCTTACTCTAGCATCTACAGAATCGGTGTGCCCCCCCCCCCCGTGTGCTAATGTGATTAGCATGACGTTGTAAGTAACAAGAACATTTCCCAGGACATAGACATATCTGATATGGGCAGAACGCTTAAATTCTTGTTAATCTAACTGCACTGTCCAATTTACAGAAGCTTTTGCAGTGAAAGAATACTATGCTATTGTTTGAGGAGAGTGCACAGTTATGAACTTGAAAATGTATCAATAAACCAATTAGGCACATTTGGGCAGACTTGATACAACATTTTGAACAATAATGCAATGGATCATTGAATCAGTCTAAAACTTTGCACATACACTGCTGCCATCTAGTGGACAACATTTTAATTGCGCCTAGAGTCCTAAGTCATATAATGGCTTTCTCTTGCATTTCAATGATGGGAAAAGAAAAAAAAAGAATCTTTGCATTATCTTTTACCAGATCTAATGTGTTATATTATCCTACATTAATTTGACATTTCCACAAACTTAAAGGTGTTTCCTTTCAAACAGTATCAAGAAAATGCATATCCTTGCTTCAGGTCCTGAGCTACAGGCAGTTAGATTTGGGTATGTCATTTTAGGCGAAAATTGAAAAAAAAGGTTTGTAGGCTTGTAACTGCGCATGCTGAGACAATGCTGAAACATAAATCCATGTGCGAGTCAGTGCCACATTTTCATTTGTGCCCAAATCAAAATGAAAGACAGGTTTTGGGAAATTCAGCAATGGTGTGATATTGGCTTTTTGAAGTGCAGTCTTTATTTTATTACTGATAGTTAATGCAGTCTTCGGTGTGCTTATCCCCCACTCCTATCAATAAAATAATGGAATTTCCATACAAAAGTTTTACTGTGTGTGGTGGTTCAAATGCATTCTGTCATATTTAAATGTGTGATAGGTATTTTAACATTAAAAAAAAGTTTTACAAACAAAAAAACATTTAATTAGTAAAGTATTGAATCAGTCATCTTCCTCAAACGATGGCTATGGAATATGCAATATTTGCGAGATGGAGGGAATCTGATTTCATTGGTCCTCAACTTGTGGCTCAGACTCTTCATTCAGGATAAATGGAGTTAGCCCGCCCTGGAGCAGGTTAGTTCTGAAGGATTTGTTGCCATAGAAATGTACCTGGCTAAAAGGTACTGGTTATCCCGAGTTGAACTCGAGAGTGGACCAAAGTTATCTCGGTCAAATTCTTTGCATGATTAATCAGCCATCTGCAGTGGCAGTACAGCATTTACTGCGATGCGGCCTCCACAGATGTCAGAGCAAACATACTTTTTACGCTTCGCAGAGCTGTTGTGAAGGAAGTTGCCAAGGAAGTGAGTTTGTGTTTATACAGGACCTCACGCCCCCTCCTACCGTCAAACAATATGTCAACGCGGCGCTATACAGAGCACTTCGCATTGTTACAAAATTTGAGAGGCACACAGCAATGTTGTATGGAGGTAGGCCTCCGCATGCCTCCAGGGGCTCCGCGAATTGCGTCACACCCTCCACACGAATCCTCAGACCAAATGTTCAGATCATGCAAACATTGGCTTTAACTCTTCAACCCTGATTTGTAGTATAGGGCTCTAGACTAAACCATCCATCTCAAGCCGAACAAAACAGACTTGAGGCAACAATCCCGAGGCAAGAAACATGAGCAAAGCAATGTATCTCAAGTTATTGGCCTCAAAAGGCACAGAAAAACAAAAAAGCGTTCCTGTTTTACAGCCAAATGTATTTTTCTTCACCCTCCACACAGACACAAATGTCACTCTTATCTCTTTAACGAAAGCAAAATTGTGTACCTTGTACCTTATGACATTGTTTGAAGTTTATTGAAATATCACATAGACAAGACCAAGTGGCAAGCAGTAGACTAGCCTGTGTTAAGTGTTTTGGCAAAATATTCTAAAACTGTTTTCATCTTTTTTCTTGCAGATATGGAATATTCAAACATGTTCCTATAATTGTCATTCATCATTGGCAACAATGAGTGGAGCACGTGACTCGTGTGTTACTTTGTAGCACAGTGCGCATTGTTTCAAATGTGATACATCTTGGAAGGTGTGACTTGTGCGCTACTACTACCGTGTACAGAATGGGTCAAACGTGCTGTGGTCTCTCGTACTCCACCGCCGCTCCAGGCAAAGCGAAATGGAAACCAACTGAAACATCCAAACGACTCCCTATCCGCAGATTTACCAGTGAGGAGCGAAGGTGTGACCGGTTTTACAGGAATCGGATGAAAACGAAGCAGTTGCCTTCGCCAAGCACAGGTCAACCAGAGGTAGGGCTGGTAATCGGATATGGAAATTCGGAAACCCTTCGTGGTCACGGGCGGGGGAAGTTGTTGAGAGGCCACACTGAGTCGGTGGTAGTGGACCACACCACCCCGGTCGCCGAATACCCACCTGGAATTCATTATGAAAATATTCAGGCTCTCGACTGTGACGCTGTGAGCAAGGGAGCGGCTGACTCGTCCTTCGATGCGACGGGCTTGGAAACACGGGCCAGAGGATTCGACAGAACTCGCTGCGCAGTTAAGCAGCGCAGCGGCCCAGAAACAACGGGAGAAGACCATGTCTGGAATGCCCCGGCAAGGGCCATGGAAAACAAGCCATTCGGATTTGATAAACAGGGTGGGGTTGCCTCGGAGGTCAGGGGGGTATCGGGGGCTGTACAACCGGATGGTTCAGTCCATTGGCGCACATCTGGCAAGGATAATTTAAGACGGACCCTGGCATCGCTGAGCTTGCGTTTGGACGAACCTCTGACAAACGGCGTGTCAGAACCGATAGGGTATGAGATACACCACACAGAGGTAGAAATGACCAAATCTAACTTTCCCACTGCTTCTTGTGAGCTCGAAGCTGTCAGGAAAAATGATCCAAACAGTTGTTCAGTTGAGTCGGGGAACCAGGAGGACCCCTCGATCAACTCTTCAACACAGCCACACGGACAGGTCCAAAGTCCACTAGGTAGCCAAAGTTTCCCTGGTACTATCCCAAAGCTTATTATAACCAGAGATCTAAGCCCCAGTCGGACCCAGGAAACACTAGATCCAAGGACCATGGGACTCGGAGTCGGTGGATCGTCGCTGGGCCCACACGCCGATGATGAGTCCCCATGCTCGGACAGTGGCTGCGGAGGCTCCCCGGCGCTAATGCGCTTTCACAGAAAGCTCTCCAACTCGTCCTCCGCCGGCTGCTTGTCCTCCGCCTCGTCCTTTGAGGAGTCCGAGGATGACTTCGCCGGCAGCGACATCGAGCCCAGCCTGTCCCCAGTCACATGCAACACGCTGGGCAGCCCAAACGAAGGCACGGGGGTAAGTGTGCCATATATATAAAAACATTTTTACTGTGCGATAAATGTGGTGGAGGTCTGCTGACTAGAGGTTTATCTGCTGTATGAAGTTGCATACAAAAACACACAGTAGTATTATGTTAAACTCCTTTGCTATAATCGGTCCTAAATGTTGGCTAGAAGTGCCAAAGATGGGCAGATACATATACACACACAGGCCTATTTACTTTCTGTACACAAATTAATAAAGAGCGTTGCAAACTCTCTATATAAACTCCCGGTGATTTATTGGCTAAACTTTCTTTATTTGTGTAGCTTGCAGTTTATTCAGTTAGTCAGCACCTCTACACAAGATCATTTCTCTGTGTGTAATAAAAAGCACGAGCTGGCATAGACTACTTTCTGTACACACACGCTTCCATGGTACAATTGTATGCTATTGATATAAGGCCAAGTCTTTTTTTTCTTCATTTATAAGATGCACTATGATTTAAAATGATGGCCTAATGCGCAGAGCAGACATTCACTGATAATGCATGTTCCAGTACCACACCCCCCATTTGTTGACTTACAGACTGCATGTCAATAAAACACACGCACTCAAAAATGTTAATTCCTCAATGTCAGTGTTTGTGTCAGATCTACACTTAGCTGACGTCTCTGTGTCTCACTTGCGTCACATACACAAAGCCACCAAGGCCATGTGCTCCTACTGCAGGGGATGTGGTGAATATTAGGTCAATGGCTGGATCAAGGGTAAAAAAAAAAATTTTTGAAGACCCTTGGAACACATATGTGGTTTTAGCCTGAAGGAGTTTGGAGGGCAGTTGTATTTATGCATAGATCAGAAAGGTTCCGTTGGGTGAAAACAATATGACGGAAATCGGCTGGCCTATCAGAGGGCCTGGTTAACTTTTGTTGTCTCTTACATAATACTCCTAAGCCAATAAATAGGGCCTTTTATTGATAATCGGTGAACCTTTGACTCCTGAGTGACTCTTTACCCATGACCCCAGCCACTATGATCCTTAACTGTGATGGTCACTAATGAGCTCGGCTAGATTAACCCAGGGTCATTTGCTGACCCTCAAGTTGTTCTTGCTTTGTCCCATGTATGATCCAGCTCTAACCTTCTAGGGTGGTAAATGTATGACGTTTCCCTCCCCAGTCAGAGGCCTTTGATGCGCCCTGACCAGAAATGCTTGGAATGACATGAGCTCAAAAACAGGATGTCTTTCCTGGAAATGGACCAATTGAAAATCAGGCAAGCTCTCTTCCTGAACAGGAATGGTGTGGATCCTGGTAGTCACCACTGAGAAAGACTGTGTGGAAATACTAGAATTTCCATATGTTACAGATCAACAACACACACACACGCACGTTCTCTCTCTCCCTGTTACTTTCTGGCTCTCTCTCTGAGTGCATAATCAATGTGCCTTTGTTTGTGAGAGAAACTACTTCAGGAGGACACCTGTTCAGTCCTTGTTTGTTCGTGTCTCTGAGAGGGAAGATGGCTTTCCAAATAACACATAATGACTGATCTATTTGGATGGGATTGATGTGTGATTCCACTGGGTCTCTATGCTGTGTGGGTGAGTCAACGTGTTTTGAGTGAGCCTTAAGAAAATGCTCTATCCCTTTGCTCAAATCAAATGTTATTGGTCACATACACATGGTTAGCAGGTGTTAATGCGAGTGTCGCGAAATGCTTGTGCTTCTATTTCCGACCATGCAGTAATATCTAACCAGTAACCTAAAAATTTCACAACAACTACTTATACACACAAGTCTAAAGGAATGAATAAGAATATGTACATATAAATATATGGATGAGCGATGGCCGAACTGCAAGATGCAGTAGATGCTATAGAGTACAGTACCCTACATTACTCATCTCATATGTACGTATGTAAACATTATATCAAGTGGCATTGTTTAAAGTGACCAGTGATACATTTATTACATCCAATTTTTTATTTTTAAAGTGGCAAGAGATTTGAGTCAGTATGTTGGCAGCAGCCGCTCAATGTTAGTGATGGCTGTTTAACAGTCTGATGGCCTTGAGATAGAAGCTGTTTTTCAACGTTCTTACCTACGTTGTCTCGCTCTCTCTCTTCCTCACACATTTGCTTTATCTCCAATTGGCTTTATCTTCTGTGATTTCAGATATTTCCATATTTGCATGTGTCTGTGTCATCCTTGTTAAAGCATTAATGTAGTCTGGGTGAAAGGGGGTTGGTCAGCAGTTCCCATCTTATAGATCCCCCCCCCCCCACTACTGTTATAATTGAATATCTGGAGTGAGTGAGTGACTGTACTAGGGCATCCATTTTGGATCTAGCTGGTGTGATACGGCACCGCTGAGGAGTGTTGTCGGTTGTGGTAGTATTAGGTCCTTTGTTGTTATTGACTTACTGTAGGCTTTCAAAGTGTGGCCAAAGCAGTTGTTAAACTTTGTGCTTAATGATGTACATAGTAGACACTTGCCTGCTCACACTATACATATTCAGAGTTTAAGGCACGCACTCACACATGACACACTCTGCCGTCTCGCATTCACAGCTCAGAGTGTGTCATGGAAAATTGGGCTGAAGGCAGTTGCGTTGCTAGGCGACATCATTGCCATATATGGCGCTGTTTCTCTTTTTTTCATTTTCTCTCACTCTCTCTCTCCTTGTTCTGTATTTTGAATGTAACGTCTTGCATTACTCACATTACTTTTAACCTATTTCATAGTCTCTTTCTGCCTGCATCATCCCTTCATTTCTCGGACACTATCTTCCCCCATCTAGCCTTGCACCACGGCATAAGGTTTACCGCGGATTCACAGGCAGTGGAACAGCATGCAGAGGAAAATGTAGATAAGTGGAGGAGGAGTGATAAAGTACCCTCTCTACACACACACACACACACACACACACACACACTCTACAATATACCCCACAACGCATACCAGCTCATACAGAGCATGCTCCATGTGCACACACAAGAACCAACTCGTACACAAACTCCCGTTATGCAACTCACAATTGCAAACTTGCAGCACTCTCTCACACATTTGTAAGTGTTCACAAAAGCATTAAAACACACATTTGTGTCAGACTTCTGTTTTTTTTGTGTGTTAACTGGGCTGTGGTTTGAGCTGTGCTCATGCCACAGAGAGCAGAAGGGAGGGGATTTGGTTTAGAAATAAACAAAGCCTGAAAAAGAGCAGCATCACACCTAAAAGTAAGACCTCAAACAGCGATTTTAATTTATTTAAAAAATAAAGTTTTTTTTTTACTTTTCCTGTTGAAAAGCGATATCCCAAGATTTACTTAACGAAAGGTACATCTCAATAGGTGGTCCAGGTAAGTCATGACATTGTGTGTGTGTGGGGGGGGCTTTCCTCTTTTGTTCTCTATTGCGCCTCTATCGTTCCTCAAGCACGGGGGAAGGGCATCAATCTGACTCCTTGAATGGCCTACTCCTTGAAGTTTGCGGTTGTTGAGCAAAATCGTTTTTGTTTTTTTTACTTTTTTTATTTTTATTTTTTTACCTTTAGTGTGTGTACTTTCCTGTATTTATACTTGGGATATCACTTTTCAACAGAAAAAATAAATAAAAAATTGTTGGAGGACGTCTTTAAAGAACACTGGTGTTGTGAGCACTAAAACAGGGAGTACCCCCTTTGTAAATCAAAAGCTCCATACCTCAGAGGGACAAAGAGAAACAGGACAGCGGGGGAAGGGTTTGGAGAGAGCTATAGGGGAGTACTCTAGTGGATTTAAATTTTCTTTATTTAGTCCTGATAGTCCAATCAGTAACAATTGCCACTGTTTTCCAAGGAGTCATGTGTTCCAGAGAAAGAGAACTGGGGTTTGTGGTATTTGGAAATGTTGTTTTCCTCTGAATATCCCATCCAGTAATTCCCTTTGGCTCCAGCATGATGACAAAACAGAATTGGCTACGTTAGGTAGTAATGTCTTTTGCATTATACTCACACACTTCAAGGGTTTTGCCTTTCCCCCGCTATTGCGCTCTCTCTCTCTCTCTCTCTTTCTCCCTCTCACTTGTCTCTCTGGATTTACCAGCAAAAATGCTGTCTGCTGGTGTTAAGGTAATTCTTGCAGGAACATGTGGTGTGGGAGAGCCATTGTCTTTATGCTATACTACTCGGGGGGTATGTGGGGTAGATGTCTCCCACACTACCTCCGGAGCTAGTGTGGGAGACCATCTCTCATTGAAGTTCTTTACACTACAGAAGTATATTTCCTGTGACTAGTATGTGCCGTCAAAGTAGTGTAGAGTAAAGAGGTGTTGCAGTCATGTATGTCACCGGGGACTGGATTTCTGAGGACACGGGCTCAGTACAGGCTGACGGAGGGATTAGAGAAAGGGAGAGACTACTATAAACAGGTTGTGAGAGGATATCAGAAAGGCAGTTGGTGTGCGAGAGGGGAAAGAAACTTGGAGAGGGAAAATTGACAAAAGGGGGGAGGGGGTCATAATAAACTCGGAGGGAAAATGTGGCGTTAAGTTACAGATTAGTGAGAGAGAGCGATGAGGGACGAGTTAAAGAGCGAGCACGAGATGGGGAGGGAGAAGAGAAAAGCATGTAGTGAGACAATGGTACAGTAAGAGGGTGACAAAATGCCGCAAAGAAGACAGAGACGAGTTGGTGTTAAAGATGAGGCATTGAGAGAGGGAGAGGGGGAGGGCTCAGTGGGAGAGGGATTATAGTGTAACCTCATATGAGAGGGGAGGTTCACCAGAACACAAGTTAACAAAGCCAGGCAATTACATTGGTTGACTGCCAATGCTGCAGGGCTAACTGAGGGGACAGATAGCTTCTATCAGAGGTAAGGCTACATGCTCATGCTAGGCCAACAGTGACATGCAGAGCGAGGGGCAAGGCTAAATGCTAACCTTGCTAGGCTAACTGAGGCACAGTCTGATGGAGCGCCGGACGCTCGTGGAGGTCACGTTTGGAGACCCTGTGCTGATGGTGCGGAGTGTGTGGGACTGGCTACGCTCTCACCTCCTCTCTGTGTCTGTGTGTGCCTGTGTCAGTGCTGGTCTGCTGCTCCACTACTGCTCTGTCTGCCAGGTAAGAGATGAGACAGAGAGACACAGATTAGATATACTGTTGGGAAGAGCTGAGATGGGAGACGAATGTCAACAGGTGAGGGCAGGCTTAGATACAGTACATTTATACACTGGGTGGTTTTGATTGGATGAAAGCCGTGGTATTTCAGACCGTATACCACAGGTATGACAAAACATTGATTTTTAATCTTTTAATTACTACATTGGTAACTAGTTTATAATAGCAATAAGGCACCTCAGGGTTTGTGGTATGTGGCCAATATACCACGGCTAAGGGCTGTATCCAGGCACTCCGCGTTGCTTAAGAACAGCCCTTAGCTGTGGTATATTGGCCATATACTACACCCCCCCGGGCCTTATTGCTTAAGTATAGTATAGCTAGGAGGTGAAGGCAGATGACCCTGGTCTTCTATAGTCATAGATATGATATAGTTAGGTGTGGACAGGTGAAGACTGTCCCTGTCCTTGTGGGCATGGAAGTAGTCAGGACCACGTCGAACGTCGCCAGTACAAATGCCACGAATAGAGCCGACGTGAATCCTTATTCGACTTGTTTGTTCTACATAGCGTATTTATATCTGAACATTCCAAAACGTTGCATCCCACTGAACGCGCCCCTGGTGTAAATCCAGCATATAAGGCTGTCTTTCTCTCTAGGAGTAGCTATGAGGTGGACAGGTACACAGTGTCTCCTCTCTCTGGTATGCGTGTAGTCGCTGCTACAGACCCCGTCCTGTCTAGTTGAGGCAGGTCTCTACAGGTGAGTTAGATCATCCTTCTACCGAGAGAAATACATCTGCTTTGGCATGAGCTAATACGGACGGGTCTGTAGGCTGGGTCAGGCGTGTTTTGGCTCTATTACGTCCGACACAATCAAATCTAGTATTTCATTTGAGCAGGTTTGTGACACCTAGGAGCTGACTTTTTAGTAGGGAAAGCTGTAATAATGTCATGTTTTTTTTTGAATAAGGTGCTCTGAGTTGACGTTTGCGCCGTCTCCATCTGGGCTAAGGCGGCGGTAAGCCAGAGGGATTTATGATGATGGTTGCTGTCCGAATAGACATCAGGGCTGTAGGTCAGAGCTTCACAACCGTTTGTTTTTTGCCTCGTGGTCAGAACAGAGCTTTTCTGTTCCTCTTGTGGAAAACACTGATGTCCAGAATGTCACTACTGACGTGTGTGTGTGTGTGTGTGTGTGTGTGTGTGTGTGTTTCATGGCTGCTATCGTTATGACATGGGCCAGACACATTCCAACAGTTTGGTGTAGGATGAAGGGGAGAAAAGACGGAGGAAGGTGCCAAAGGGACAGAGCCCTGCTGTTCATAGTGGAGTAGAGGGGGATTAGGATGACAGCGGGAAGCAGTGAGTGAAGGCAGGAGAGGGAGAGGGAGGGAGAGGGAGAGAGTGATACTTTGAGGAAGGGAAAAGTATGGGGATTACGAAAAGGAGAAGTTAAGGGCAGAGTTTGGGCAAGAGTGAGGGAAGGAGAAAGAATATAGTGAGAGGTTTCGTATCATCAGTCTCCTCTCCAGGGTCATTCAGGTCAGGTAATAATGAAGGAGGTGGGGATGGGGGGTGAAATCTAATAGAGGGGACTGAGTTACATCTGACCCCCCCGGGCCTTTCATTAAGCTGTCTGGCCTGAATTGCAGGAGAGAGAGCGAGTGGGAGATAAATGAGTGGATGAGAGAGAGGAGTGAAAGAGGAGAAGATGGCCATTGTAGAAGGGGTATAGACCCCCTGGAGTGGCACCCAATGCTCAGCTCAGAGAGGGACAGCGAGAGAGAATGATAGATAAAGTGATTGACTGAGCTGAACGCACAGGTAGATATGTATAGGTGTAGGGTGACTAGGCAACAGGATGTAAGATAAGATAAACCGAGTAGCAGCAGCTTGCATGTGAGTGGGTGTGTAGAGTCAGTATAAATGTGTGTGTATATTATGTACGAGTGAAGCAAATGGAGTGTGTGTGTGTGTGTGTTGGAGTGACCATGTGTGTGAGTGTGTTGGGCCCTGTGAGTGCATAGAGACACTGCAAATACAGTCCGTGTAGATCTTTTGTTAGCCATTTATCAATCGTATTGCTTGGAGATGGAAGCTGTTCAAGAGCCTGTTGGCCGACTTGATGCACCGGTACCTCTTGCCGTGCGGCAGCAGAGAAAATAGTCTATGGGTTGGGTGGTTGGAGTCTTTGACTGTTTCCTGTAGTCCACGATCAGCTCCTTGGTCTTGCTGACGTTGAGGGAGAGGTTGTTGCTCCGGCACCAGACTGTCAGGTCACTGACATCCTCCCTGTAGGCTGACTCATCGTCGCCGGTGATCAGGCCTACCACTGTTGTGTCGTTAGCGAACTTGGTAATGGTGTGTGTGTGCGTGTGGCCACACACCCGTGGGTGAACAGGGAGTACAGGAAGGGACTAAGAACACGCCCCTGTGTTAAGGGTCAGCGTGGTGGACGTGATGTTGCCTACCCTCACCGCCTGGGGTCGGCCCGTCAGGAAGCACAGGATCCAGTTGCAGAGGGACGTGTTCAGACCCAGAGTCCTAAGCTTGGTGAAAAGCTTGGAGGGGACAACGGGGTTGAACGCTGAGCTGTAGCCAATGGACAGCGTTCTCACATTACATTTACATTTTACATTTTAGTCATTTAGCAGACGCTCTTATCCAGAGCGACTTACAGTAGAGTGCATACATTTTATTACATTTACATACTGAGACAAGGATATCCCTACCGGCCAAACCCTCCCTAACCCGGACGACGCTATGCCAATTGTGCGTCGCCCCACGGACCTCCCGGTTGCGGCCGGCTGCGACAGAGCCTGGGCCTGGGCGTGAACCCAGAGACTCTGGTGGCGCAGCTAGCACTGCGATGCAGTGCCCTAGACCACTGCGCCACCCGGGAGGCCATACATTGGTATTCCTCTGATCCAGGTGGGTGAGGGAGAGTGTGGAGAGCAATCGAGATTGCGTCATCTATGAATCTGTTGGGGCGGTATGCAAATTGGAGTGAGTGGGATTGTTTGAGTTGATGTGTGACACAATCAGCCTTCCAAAGAACTTGATGATTACAGAAGTGAGTGCTACTGGGCGGTAGTCATTTGTTGCAACGAAGCCTTAGAGTTCTTAGAAACAGAGATGATGGTGGTCACCTTAAAACATGTGGGGATTACAGACTGGGACAAGGAGAGGTTGGAAATTGTGAGTGTGTGTGTGTGTGTCGTCTGCTCTGAGGCAAGGGTTATGTTTGGGTTAAGCTGGTAAAGAGCTTTGGAGCTCGGAAGTCTCTGTTGGCATTGACCAGCCACGGGACTTTGACTACTAGGCTTACCGGCCTGCTCTGTCTCTGTTCTTTACCATGCATTCGGTATCCACAAAGTGTCTCATAGTAGGAGTGTTGATTTGGGATTAGTTTGCCTTTTAGATAATAATGAATTAGATTTATGTATTTTTTTATTTAACCTAAATTTAACTAGGAAAGTCGGTTAAGAACCAAGTCTTATTTACAATGACGGCCTACCCCGGCCAAACCCGGACGACGCTGGGCCAATTGTGAGCCGCCCTATTGGACTCCCAATCACGGCCGGGTGTGATTCAGCTTGGATTCGAACCAGGGACTGTAGTGACGCCTCTTGCACTGAGATGCACTGCCTTAGACCGCGGCGCCACTCGGGAGCCCTGGACAGATCCTAGATCAGCACTCCTATTCTGAGATATTTTATGAATAGTCTTTTTATTACTACTCTTTCCTCGCTCTGTATTCAGCCCAAAGTTACAGCAGTCCAGTAGAAAGAATGTGTGGAGTCAGGCAGACAGACAAACATTGTCTGGGTTTGTTTGGTTGTACTGGGCTGTAGTGGAGTGGGGCATGCATTCTTTCGCAGACTGGGGATTGTTAGTGATCATTAAAGACTGGTTTATGATACACTGTCCTTCCACTGAATTACTTCTTTGATGAGGACCTCTGCCTCCCTCTTCTTTCTCTTGTCTCTTTTCTCAAACATTTTGTCTTCCCTACCTTTGCGCTCTCCTTCTGTCTCTCTATCTGTCTCTGTCCCTATCTCTCGTTGTTTCTCTCTCTCTCCTTCCTGTGAATTCCCACACACATACAGTATCATTTCCTAGTCAGTGACGTGTGTATAATCGATGCTGTGTGTTCTCCTCTGCTTGCTTGCGTCAAAGGCCCTTGCATAGTGACCTTGCTGTATTTTTCCAATAAAGATAAACCAACTCTACACACACACACACACACACACACACACACACACACACACACACACACTGCACGTACACACATTCACAGATACCCAAGCAGACTCGCAGCAAACCCACACACTCCCACACCTACTCAATCAAACTCTCACAGTGTTCCTGTGTAGGCCAGGGGCGTGTGTTTCGTTATTATTCTTTTTTTTTTACTGTGGAACCAGTGTGATGGTTCTGGTCAATGTTTTGCGAATGGGGGCTGTGAGAAACGTTGTGTACCTGGCCTTGGCTCAAGCGGGCTGGGAACTCTCACTCTCTCCCTCCTGTCGATTCTGCATAAATGTCTCTGTGTGGTATGTGTCTTTTTAGATCATTTGTTTTCAAACTCTTTTGACCAACCTCTCAAATGGTCTTATGACCCACTGATAAGCGAGACAACATTTTCTATCCGGTTTTCTGCTGTGGCCCGAGTAGGAATGAGCCAGGACAACCATGTTTAAACCACTAGTTTAGTTGACTGGTGGTGTGTAACCCATTTTGTTGCTTCTCTCCTTCCAGACCAAGCAGTGGCAGAAGCTGAAAACTATGGTGCACTGGTCTCCCTTCGTTGTGTCCTTTAAGAAGCGTTATCCCTGGGTGCAGCTCGCCGGGCACGCAGGTATACACCACTCTGTTTCTCTCTCTCTCTCCACTTTCCCTGTCTTTCTCTCTCTGTGTGTGTGTGTGTGTGTGTGTGTTCTCTGTCCCTGCTGACCTCTTTCTTTCACACATTCTCTGTCTCGTAGGTAACTTCCATGCGGGGGAGTATGGGCGTTTGTTGAAGCGTTACTGTGAGTGTGAGCAGCTGTGCCTGTCAAAGCTGATGGGGGACACTCTGCGGCCCTATGTCCCTGGCTACTACGGCGTGGTGCAGAGGGACGAACAGGACTACAACCTAATGGACGACCTCCTGGCTGACTTTGACTCTCCCTCCATCATGGATTGCAAGATGGGCAGCAGGTGAGAGACCGGGGGAAGAGTTTTGTATTTATTTTTTAATTATTATTTTTACCCCCTTTTCTCCCCAATTTCAATCTTGTCTCATCGCTGCAACTCCCCAACGGGCTCTGGAGGCGAAGGTCTAGTCATGTGTCCTCCGAAACATGACCCTTCTAACCGCGCTTCTTAACACCCGCCCGCATAATCCGGAAGCCAGCCGCACCAATATGTCGGAGGAAACACCGTTCAACTGACTACCGAGGTCAGCTTGCAGGCGCCCGGCCCACCACAAGGAGTTTCTAGAGCGCGATGAGCCAAGTAAAACCCCCCCGGCCAAACCCTCCCCTAACCTGGACGACGCTGGGCCAATTGTGCGCCGCCCTTTGGGACTCCCGATCACGGCCAGTTGTGATACAGCCCGGGATTGAACACGGGTCTGTAGTGATGCCTCTAGCACTGCAATGCAGTGCCTTAGCCCTCTGTGGCACTCGGGAGGCCCCGAGTTAGGCGTTTCAGTACTGAGCTGGAAAATAATAGGCAGAATCTACCACACACCCAAAACCGATTTAGTGAAGGCGCTGGAGGCAAAAAGTAGCTGAGCTTTCAGTCAGTCCACCTTCATCAGTGCAAAACTAAATTCTGCACTCCCTGAGGCTCTCCAGGACCAATGCTGGAAGGGAGAGCACTATTGTTAGATAACTCTGCTGTTAGATAATGAGCTGGCCCACTAACCCTGTCTTCCCTGTCCTATCAGGACTTACCTGGAGGAGGAGCTACTGAAGGCCAGGGAGCTTCCGCGGCTCCGCAGGGACATGTACGAGAAGATGGTGGCCGTGGACCCCGGGGCCCCTACGGATCAGGAGAGGGCCCAACAAGGCATCCTGAAGCCCAGATACATGCAGTGGAGAGAAACCCTCAGCTCCACTGCCACCCTGGGCTTCCGCATCGAGGGCATCAAGGTCAGGGGGCACACAGGGTTCAACTGGGGGTCAAAATGAGGGGATTGGAAAAAAGTAGTTTTAGTTTTTCAAATGTATGTGCACAGTAACTTGTTCCAGGTCACAATAATGAGACAAGGAAATGGGTATGATTGATCCGCACTCAAAAAGATGTCACATAAAGCTTACTTCATTTTTTTTATTTAAAACATTTATTTTCACTGCATCAATAACGAGACTAAATACTGTTGTTTGTCATTTGTGCTGTGCAGAGAGCAGACGGGACATGTAACACCAACTTTAAGAAGACCAAACACAGGGAGCAGGTCATGCAGGCCCTGGGAGACTTTGTGGATGGGAACATTCAGATCCTGGTACGTGTTTCTAGAGGGACATTTAGTCGGGTGGCACATAAGGGAACTTGAGTTCTAGGGTAGCTAATCAGCCCCTTCAGATTGACCGTCTGTTTGACTGTTTGTCTCCCCTTCTCCTCTCTCTGGTAGAAACTCTACCTGCAACGTCTGAAGGAGCTGCGATCCGTGCTGGAGAAATCCCAGTTCTTCAGAGCACATGAGGTAACACACACAAACGCCACTGTACTCTGCTTTACTTACTGGCAATAAATTAAGACAATATTTACAGTAACTTTTGGTATGATTACTTTCCCTCAACAAACCTCTTTGCTGGGTTATGATTCAATGTGATTGATATGAACATGATTCAAATTCCTTATTAAAGCTGCAACATGTAACTTTTTGGGCTACCTGACCAAATTCACATAGAAATGTGAGTTAAAGACCTGTCATCCTCCTTGAAAGCAGTAGATCTGTTCTATGTGCCCTATTATTTTTTTCATTTTTTAAATTGAACCTTTAACTAGGCACGTCAGTTAAGAACAAATTCTTATTTACAATGACGGCCAAACCCGAAACCTCTTTTACTTTCAGTTTTGTACACCAGCTTAAAATACAATATTTTTGGTTATGGAAAATATATTTCAAAGTGGTTTAGATGGTACAATGATTCTGTACACTATACACGCTTGTTTTGTCACAAACTGAAATTAGGCGAACTATTAGAATTTTAACAACCAGGAAATGGTGGTGCGATTTCTGCATAGTGCAGCTTTAAAACACTCACACTGACATACTGAACTCAACCATCCTGTTTTCTCCCAGGTGGTGGGCAGCTCCCTGCTGTTTGTGCATGATGCGTCGGGGCAGGCCCGTGTGTGGATGATAGACTTTGGGAAGACGGTGCCCCTGCCTGCCCTCCTCACCCTGGACCACCGGACCCCCTGGATGGAGGGCAACCACGAGGATGGCTACCTGTGGGGTCTGGACAATCTCATAGACATCCTCAGTACCATGCTCCCCCCCAGCCCCTGAGAGAGAGAGAGGCCTGTGTGAGAAAGAACAAAGGGATGGCCTGGAAGAGGGAGAAAAAGAGGATGGAGAGAACACTCTCATCTTTGTCAGAGCAGAGGATGTAGTTGGGGACGAACAGATGGAACTGGTCATTACCCAAACTAGACGTGAGACTGGAGAGATAAAGGAAAGGACGATGACCGTGAAAGAGAGTGAGGGAGCACACGGAGCATGGTGGACAGAGTGAGGGAACCTGTCCACATAACCAGTGGTGTGTCATCCCTCATCAACTTCTCTCATTATAAGAGCTATGACGTCAACTATCACTGACACACACACACACACAGACACACACACTACCTTCATATTATCACAAGTATGGTGATAATGTACTGAACTTTTCCAATGGGATATATTCTCCTCAAGTGACCTTAGAGGAGCAATGTTTTATTTTCTCTATGGACCACTTGACTTTATGCTTTTAAAACTATTTTATATAAATGTCAACACTAGAAACACTGGAAAAACATGTATATTTTCAACTTTATCCGGTGCTCAGCCTTTTAATGTAAATACAGTTGTATTTAATTTGTTTGCCTCCACAAATAGCCTCTTTACTCTTTGTACTTTTTTTCTGTGCCTAGATAGATTTTTTTGTTCTTTTTTTATCATTACAAAGTTTGCTGGAGAATTAACCCAAAGTATGAACTGATGTCTGTAACATATATATTTTTTCTATGGTGAAAACTGGAGGCTGTTGTTGATTAGTCTGATCCGCGTGGTGTCTGACTGGCGGAGTTGACCCAGCAGATAAACTAACAGTGATTCCCAACCAGGGGTACTAGGACCCCTGGGGGTACTTGGTCTATCCACAGGGGGTACTTGAGAAGACTCAGGAGACCATAGGACTACTGGTAAAAATGGACACGAGGGGGTACTTCAGGGGTACTCTGGGCAGAGCAACATTCAGTTGGTGGTACGGTAACCCGAAAAAAGTTGGGAACCACTGAACTAATAGATGGGATCAATGTTTTTTTCTTCTTTAATTTCCCTCCTGGTGGGCACATGCCTTGGTGGTCACGATAACTAGACTGTATTGCACAAATGGGTACCTCACAAAAGCCATTGAACAAAACGAGTCCTGCCTGTGTGTCCCTGAATATGGATTCACTCTGTTGTCCCAGGTTCTTTATAAGCAAACCATTTTCTGGTGAGTGGCAGTTGACTCATCTGTATAATTGTGATCATTATTCCTTTAGGTCAATGATACTTACTTTTTCTGGGATGGGTAACGATTGGCCTGACAACTGAAATTACTAGTTGAACAAGTCACCTGAAACTGGAATGAATGAGCTACTGATTCTTATGACACGTTCATCCACACGTCAGACTTTAATGTGAATCTGATTTAATATAGAATCATTGATATCAAAGACGACATTGTGGTGACCATTTTTTTTTCTTCTAATTGAAGGAGGATTCTGCATCTGCCCTTGTTTTGGTACACTTTTTCTTTCGAGATAATGTTGGTTTAACACGACCATTCCTCAGTAAGTTGAGATATAAATATGCAAACACAAACTCACCCATAATGACAGTCGTCAGTATTTTATGTGTTTCTGCTGATGACTGTATTTGACACCTTTTCTGAACGGTGTCAGGTCTTGTGTCTCTGGATTTGTAGATCTGTCAGTCAACATTCCCATCCAAGTCTTACTCCATATTCTTCAACAGAGTCAGACAACACAGTTTGTGTACTTATGGTGTGAGCAGATTTCTCTAGCTAGGAAATAGAGGGGTTCTGTGTGTGACTGATATGTTACTGTCAGCATTTTCATCATGGAACTGGAATCCTGTCTCTACTGTTGACATCTCTCAAATATTCCACACCATAAAAGCACACATTCTGGAAGTATATATTCTGGAACAATATATTGTTTACAATGTATATCTTACGTACCATGTATCCTCTTCTTTATCTTAACCTGACAGTTACCAGCTTTCAGACTGCTTGGGTTGTTGTGTGTGGCTGAGAGCTGGACTGTGTATTAGGGTAGGTCTAAGATGTATATTTTTTAGTTTGGATAAGCCTTTCCTCTGTGCTGTACTTCAGGAGACAGTGCATTACAAGATGCTGGGGGACACGTATATGAATGTTAAGAGGATTGAGACTGGTCCTTGCTCTCTTTGTCTAGAATACCATTGATTGCAATAAACTGGAATTAAGCACAAGTCTTTCTAATCTGAAACCCCTCGTCTCCACATTATTCAACACCAAACTTATCAGAAGTATGAATCATGTTGATGGAAAGGGTTTTTACATTCCCCTACGCGTGTATTTGGATAGTGAAGCAAATTTATTTTTAAATGTGGCTCTATACTCCAGCATTTCATTTTTTAGATACTGTTTCATGTTAGGCGATAGTACAGAATATCAGCTTTATTTGATGGTATTTTCATACATGTTTTCATTTGGAAATGAAAGCACGAAGTATCTAGTCCCCCCATTTCAAGAAGTAATAAGTATTTGGACAAATTCACTCAGTGTAATAGAGAAGGCAAAACAAACTAACTGCATCCGAGTGTGTAGATACAGAAAGCGCTTTCATTTCTAAACAGTAGAACAGATATGTATGAAAACTCTCTCAAATAAAAGGTGACATTCTGTACTGTCACCTCATGAAACATTTGATCTCAAATCCAAAATGGAGTATAATTAAAAAAATGTTAGCTTCACTGTCCAAATACATATGGAGGTCCGTATATTATATGGTTCCTGTGAGCGTTACATTGTGGAATGACTTAAAAGACCAGGCCTACCTCTTATGCATCATATCCAGAAAGGCTCGTATAGACATGGTCACATTTCAATGATATGAACTATTGACAACAGTACATATGTTTATTCTGTGTGCATATGGGGTTGCTTGATAATCAGTATAAATACAGGGAAGGTACGGGGTTCTCATCGTATGCAATATTGCAGCCTGTTCGACCATGTGAAGTGAATGAAACATTTCAGTAAGGCACAGGATCTGTTCAGGTACTGGAAAATAGGCTCCATAGAGGAGCCACAGATTTAGCAAAAGTCCACTTTACATTCAAACTTTTCATTCTGATAAGTAGTAGACATTAACTGTGTCCTATAGAAGAAATTAATGCCAACGCAGGAAAGCATCCTTAGACCCTTTCATCATGTCCTCTACTTACAGTATTATAGACTGTCATGCTTTCCTGTGTCCAGGCCAATGAGTCTCAATTTGTATCATAGCAGTGCTCCAGGAGAGAAGGCCCATGATCACTTAGTCTGTCCCCCAGTGTGGACCAACACGACCTGGCCTGCCAGCCCAACTTCCACCCCTCCCTTGGGTACCACGTACTGGGTACTGTCCCCAGCCCTCTGGGGATCTATCTCCCTCAGCTGGGCATTGCTTTGGGCCACCTTGTCCAGGCTCCACAGCTGATAGCGCAGGCTCTTGCCCTGCTTGGCCAGGATGTATGCTTCTCTTGCCCCCACAGTGGGACATGGGCATGAGGGGCTGTCCTGGGGCAGGAGTAGCCAGGGCAGGGTGGGGTCAGGTTGGGTGTGCTCTCTGCTCACGCTGTCCTGGTCCAGACCCAACAAGACACCTGGGAGAGATAGAGAGGGTATAGGAAGGGTCAAATGTCAAGACATGGGAATTGCGTGTGTGTGTGTTGCAGTCAAGGAGCTCCGGTCTAACCTGAGGCCACTGCCCAGTGTGCCCTGTGTCCGGTGCGTTGGCATGGCTCATGGTTGAAATCCTCGTCATATCTGTGTTTATGCAGTCAAAGACCTCAAAACACATACAGTACACATCGCTTTACTCATATACTGTATAATAAATATTCCAGATAAGTCAGCTATTAACATGGTATTTACTTCGAAATGTCATTGTAAAATGGTCAAATACACGATAACAACCTAATAACTGCCACGAAGTTACCTTAAGAACACCATCTATCAGTACCTAACGACCACTACCTGAGACAGACTGACTAGAGCAGATGGGTCCTTCCGAACAGCCTGAATGTGAGAGTATAAAGGATCCGGGATGAGGACGGGTTGTCCGTCAGCCAGGTGTTTCAGGACGGCTGTAGAGTTGTCTCCACTCATCCCTCCGGATAGGAGCTCAGCCCTGCACCCACACACCTCCTCTGCAAGCATGGCCATGTCACTAGCTGGATCAGACACACACACATACACATTAGTCTCACTAATAAAGTATAGCTCTGCTGGTGTCGTTGAGAGTATGCAGCATAGAAGACTAAAGCGTTACCGGAGAACATCTCCCCTTGTGCTGTGTAGCCCCTGTCCATCGCTGTCTGGACTACGGTCTCCACGGAAACACTCAGAGGGGGCTGTAGTAGGTGACCAGCCATCCATAGAGCCACCAGACCACATCTACAGGTAAAAACACACACACACACACCTCAGGCAGGGGTATGTACCTTAGGAAGTATAACGTCACCTTTAACGACAAAACGACAAACAAGAGACATCAGCTTAGGGAAGACGAATTCACATGTATTATAGATCAGTGATTACTTCAATGGAGGAAGGCTCCATTTTGAAAAGCCTAAATAAAGCTTTACGTGACTTACTGTGGGCCGTCTTGGATGAGGGAAGGCACATACTTGTTAAACAGCATCCACTGCAGGTCCTTCCTGAAACTACGTCAACCAGTAAATCATCAGCCACACCACAAAACAGACTTTCCTACTGCCACCTGGTAACAAATGAGTTATTGAATAATGCATATATCACAGTAGTATGGACAGTAGCTTGGTCTTGGTGGGATAGCTCAGAGCGTCATCTACCGTCTTGCATTTGTGTTCTATTTGTAGTTGAAACTCCCACAGGATCTCTACAGTACTGCTTTCATGGACAGAAACTGTTCTAAACTGAATGCCCAGGTGCAGAACACCCCCCCCCCCCCCCCCACGTGCACTGATTATAAAGGTGGAGTGTTACCCAATGTGTGACTGATGACCCCATTCAATAACCTGTAGGCCCTATTAAAAATAAGAAATTTTAGTCATTGAGCAGGCGCTCTTATCCAGAGTGACTTACAGGAGCAACTACAGGTTAAGTGCCTTGCTCAGATTTTTCACTTAGTCGGCTTTGGAGTTCGAACCAGCAACCTTTCGGCTACGGGCCCAACGCTCTTAAGTGCTACGCTACCTGCAGAGTTCTTTCAGTGATTTTCCAACCACCATGTTGGAGATCCTGAATATGCTTTAGCTGCTACGCTTGTCTGATAACTTCTGTTTTTCTGTTGGCAGTTCGCCTCACCTGCTCTCCCTCTGACTGAGCAGCAACCGGGCCTCTGCATGATCCCCCTCGACAGGGGTCTTTCCTGCCGCTATGGCCTGGTACAGCTTCTTCTTGCTTGGCCCCGAGGCAGCTGTCAGTGGGGGTGGTCCTGGTGGTGGAGGAGGAGGTGGATGCTCCATTGAAATACCCTCTGTCACTGCTGTGCAATTCTGTGTGATAAGAGACTGAGAGAAGGGAATGATAAGGGCTCCACTACCTTATATATATATATATATATATAAAAAATTTAACCTTTATTTAACTACATGACAGGAAGCTATTGAAATTACACATATGACCAACTGATGGAATAAAGTTGCATTAATGATTTAGTGATACATAAACATTATGGTGTGTATACCTATTAATTGATCCCCTTATTGCTTTTACTACCAGAGCTTCTCCATCTGATGCCATGTCTAGCTAGATATGTTACACCATGACTAAAGTTGCGAAATATGTTTCTGAAATACGTTCATATGACATGCAGTTTGATTAACACTCACTTTATTGCATGGCTGTTTTAGTTGTAATGAGACGACTTCAAGCGCAGACCTAAGGAGCTATTTTGAAGTTTTTACACGTTAGGACTAGCAGGTAGCTAGCTAACTGAGACATATTTGGTAACAAACACCGCGATCATTTAAAGTGGTAGCTGCGGCTACAATATGGCATTTTCTACAGTAATGTTACAGAACAGAAGACCTACTTTGCTAGCTATCTATCAATAACAAAATAATTGAAAAGTAGTTCATCTTTTGAACCAAATAATAGCTGTTTGAAACATAATGATGGGCTCTCAAACTCAATAGATTGCACGATGATAATATCATAAGGATATGTTAAAGCCTGTTTCTTTAGATGAGTAAAAGTAAATCAATTTGATCATCTGCGCAGCATCTTGCTCAGGCTGACTCTCGTGAATGTTTACAAGGGGCGGGTGCGTCTGAAATGTAGCACTACATATCCAATGATGTTAAGGGGGTGGCTAAAATAATCCAATGAAAAGCTGTTCTTGACAGGATCCGGAAATTACACCAGCCAATCAAAATAGTCGGCTTTGTTAGCTATCAAGGGTTTCTGTGTCTGCTACGTTAGCTAGCATGCTCCAGCACAAAACAAATTAAGTGTTTCTGGCTCCAGTGGTAGAGCGTTGGCTACGCGTGTAGCTAGTTTCATTAATTTCTTTTGAGGCCGATTACATTGTGCATCCCAGTACTGAAAGGTAAATACAACTTCTTAATTGTTATGTTTTTGTCTATTTCACATATTTTCTAATTTGCAAGTTAGCTACCAACTTATTCTACATCTAGCTAACGTTACTTGCAGACTGGAGGCAATAAGGGCGCTAACACTGACCTGTTTTATTTCACAGAAGATGGCTGCTCCGGATATGCGCCTCAACCACACCATATACATCAACAACCTGAACGAGAAGATTAAAAAAGATGGTTAGAGCTTAAAGCTGGCTACCCCCTTCGATTTTGCTCTCATGTTTGTGTTTACTCATCAACCATGCCAATGGCTCCTTGCCTAAACATGTATTGTTTGTACCCTTTGTCACCCAGAACTGAAGAAGTCGTTGTACGCAATCTTCTCTCAGTTTGGTCAAATCCTGGACATTTTGGTTGCCCGCTCCCTGAAGATGAGGGGTCAGGCCTTTGTCATCTTCAAGGAGGTCAACAGCGCCTCCAATGCCCTGCGTTCCATGCAGGGGTTCCCATTCTATGACAAACCTATGGTAAGCTACTGCCAATTAACATCTTGGTACACATCAGCTAGCTTTTGCCTGACACATGTTTAGCTAGATAATGATGATTCTCTAATATGCATTCCTGTAAATAGTCCTGTTGTCATCAACTGTTCCTCTTTCTCCTGGCAGCGTATTGGGTACGCCAAGGGGGACTCTGACATCATCGCTAAAATGAAGGGCACCTACGTGGAGCGTGACCGTAAGAAGGAGAAGAGGGCCAAGGTCAAGGGCCCAGAGGCTGCAGGGGCCAAAAAGGGTGTGCCAGGGACCCCTGTAGTACCCATGGGCCCTGGAGTTCCAACACCCATGCCCGTAAGTGTTGTACTGAGAGCCTGAAGACACACAACCACGTTTGTATCCACAATGCCACTGTTAGTCATTGTTTCCTTTTAAGACATGTCTATCTAAAATGGCGGATTGTGTGTTATTCCACGTGTATCGCTAAATGATAGTGCGGCTGATTTTTTTTCATTGAACATTCTTGGTCTTCTGAAGGGAATGCCACCCATGAGCGGAGCTCCTCGTATGATGCCAATGCCAGGGCAGCCCCCCTACATGCCCCCGCCAGGCATGATGCCACCTCCAGGGATGGGCCCTGGGGGGATGCTCCCTGGTGCCATGCCTCCGGGTGGGATGATGCCCGGGCAAATGCCCCACGCCCAGGTATGGATCATGTTTGTTTATCAGTGTTCGTTTATATCTTTTTCTTTATTGAACCTTTTATTGAACTAGTCAAGTCAGTTAAGAACAAATTGTTATTTACAATGACGGCCAACCACAGCCAAACCCAGACGGCGCTGAGCCAATAACTACGCAGCAGGTCTGTTTGGTGGCACATTGTAATTTTGCGTTTGCTTGTCATTCGTCTGACTGTATAATCTCGCTCTGTAACTTAATTTTTTATTTTTATATTAATAAATGTAATCTTCCATACCTCCAGGTTGCAGAAAACCCTCCCAACCACATCCTTTTCCTCACCAACCTCCCAGAGGAGACCAACGAGCTCATGCTGTCTATGCTCTTCAACCAGTTAGTACCTCTTCATTTTATTCTCCCCTTCTCCTATACTCCTTGGTGCAATGTGAAAAATGTAATGTTTATTCCTCCATGTTCTGTAGTATTGGAACATATCTGTTCCAGTTTCCAATATAGTGGTTATCTTAACTAGTGTTTGTGTATGGTGAGATTGAACATGTCGACAAGTATAGACCCTTGATGTCTTTAACAAGTCTGCCCCGAAGCTCTCCTGATGTTGATTGTTTTCCCACTTCAGGTTCCCTGGGTTCAAAGAGGTGCGCCTGGTGCCTGGTCGCCACGACATTGCCTTTGTGGAGTTTGATAATGACGTGCAGGCTGGAGCGGCCAGGGAGGCACTACAGGGCTTCAAGATCACTCAGACCAACGCCATGAAGATCTCTTTCGCCAAGAAATAACACACCAGAGAGCTCTTGAGTGGTTTATAATCACACACACACACACACACACACACAGAGACCTCTCTTCCCCCTTAAACTATGCCAGCACAGAGCCGACTACTAACCTGTCTTTCGCTAAGAAATCACAATGCGATACAGCTCCCCTCCCCCCAAGCTCCTCTCCCAAGACACATCTATAGGCTCCCTTACACATTTATGTGCTGCTCCCTGCTCTGCTTACAGATTATGACATAAGAATTCTTTCAGCCTCCACCAGAAGGTAAGGAGTGGTGATTGGACGATCCCCTTCATCACCGATGCCTATAGGAGAGCAAGTCTTTTTACCCTCTTAGTTATGAAGTTCAGCATAGATTTTTTTTCTTCTTGTAATTGTCTTGTTACTGCCCTTCCTGTGATCCCATACTAATTTAGAATAACTGGAGATGACTTTCTTTGTATCTGATGGTAGGTTACCAGCGGTTTAGAGAAGACAAGGGCAGGATTGTTATGATTGGAATGCTGACACCAGGCTCAAACGATAACGTGTAAGGACTATATTGTTTTAGTGATTTGGTGGCAACATAGAGGATAGTTAGCTGACATTTGCACATCCATAGCCAGGTTAAGAAACATTTTAAAGTATGTCAGTTTTCTGCACCCATTCCTTGAGGATAAAATCTGGCGTTTGTATGTAAGTATATTTTTATTGTTTGCCTGTTTAAAAGCATTGCACCCAGGGTCTGTTTCGTCCAGACATTGTACCTGGAGCTTTTATGTTTGATTAAAATGTGTGCTTTTTATAATGACTAATGCTGTGTGTACATTTCTGCTTTTATGTCCGGGGAGACACCGGGGGCTATATAGACCGGCTGGTTGTTTAGCAACAAAACCGACACGTGCGTGACTCGGGGGCAGAACAGGCTAGGTTGGCTTAGATTTTTGACAACAATCTATATTTAGTCTCAATGTTTATTGGAAACATAAATACATTTGCACAATGAGCACTTGTCTCTCGAATACATTGTTACAGTTGTGGGTTACCTAGCAACTCTTTCCCATATTAGCATTGACATGAAATCAGTCTCAACACCTCCAAACAAGATAAAACAAGCAGTCTACGATTGCCCACATGGCAGCGTCTCATCATTGTTGCAAGCTGAACGTTCAAAATCAGAACAAAGCATGTCGCCCTGTCGATGAGCGCATTTTTTTGTGATGTTAGCCAACCCGTCTACTGATTTCTCTCTTTCCTTCTAGAGCACAATTAATATTACATGGAGAAGTGGGACCTGGGCCCCTATCCACAACTTTTAGATCATGATGACTATGACAGATCCTATATCAGCACTCCTACTCTGATATGCTTTGTGGATACAGCACCTGATTCCGAGATGTTTGTTACATATGGCCCCAGATATGGGTTTTTGCACATCTAGTATCTCTAGACCAGAGATCATTATGTCTATAGGGATGGGCTCCAGAGTGGCGCAGGGGTCTAAGGCACTGCATCTCGGTGCTAGAGGTGTCACTACAGACCCTGGTTCAATTCCAGGCTGTATCACAACCGGGCGTGATTTGGAAGTCCAATATGGCCGGGCACAATTAGCCCAGCGTTGTTAGGGTTTGGCCGGGGTAAGCCGTCATTGTAAATAAGAATTTGTTCTTAGCTGACTTGCCTAGTTTAAAAACATGTTTTATCAAACAGCCTACTGTAACTTCATGTACATCTTATACTGAACCAGTGTTTCAGTATCAAAACCACAATGATGGTTTTGATTAACACCCCGATGAAGGCAGTGTTCATCAGTGTTTTCCATGGCGTGTCAGGAGTCTAGTGTCTAACCACATTGAATGATAGAGGACTCTAGGGCCCAAAAGCCCGTTTCAGCATGGGCAGTGCCATTGAGGACTTTCACCATTTTGAAGTAGTCAACTGGGTGGGACTTCCTATGGGTTAAGGAAGGATCACATGATTCCATTGAGGTCATCAGAAGGGATCCGCCCATAGAGAATGATCAAGGACTCTTGTGGCCAAAAGGCTGTATTAATATGGGCAGCGCCATTGAGAGCTTCCACCATTTTTTATGTAGTCAACCGGATGAGACTTCCAACTTCATTGGCTGATCCCTCCCCGTGACATGTCCAACTGGGTCATCAGGAAGGATCAGTCAATCGTGAAGAAAATGGACTACTTCAAAATGGAGATAGCATGGGCAGCGCCATTGAGGCTGTCACAGACACCATACTGGCACAGACATAATGAGGCCTTTTTCCATCTCTATGGATCAGCCAATGAATTATACTCATGAGCAAACCTTCCATAACTGCAGGTGGCAGTAAATCGCCAACCTTGGCTTTACACCTGTTCAAACACACTCCAGGTGGCAGTGTTCACCCTTTCAGTTTGTTTACCATCTCATACAAGTAGAAGAAAATTGACGAAGTCAAAATGGCAGTGGTGGAAAAAGTACCCAATTTTCATACTTGAGTAAAAGTAAGATACCTTAAAAGAAAATTACTTAAGTGAAAGTCACCCAGTAAAATACTACTTGAGTAAAAGTCTAAAAGTATTTGGTTTTAAATGCACTTAAGTATCAAAGTAAAAGCATAAATAATTTCACATTCCTTATATTAAGCAAACCAGAAGACACAATGTTCTTGTTTTTTTAAATTATTTATGGATCGCCAGGGGCACAGTTCAACACTCAGACATCATTTACAAACGAAGTGAGTCCGTCAGATCAGAGGCAGTAGGGATGACCAGGGATGTTCTCTTGATAAGTGCATGAATTTGACAATGTTCCTGTCCTGCTGAGCATTCAAAATGTAATGAGTACTTTTGGGTGTCAGGGAAAATGTAAGGAGTAAAAAGTACATTATTTTCTTTAGGAATGAAGTGGAGTAAAAGTAAAAGTTGTCAAAAATATGAATAGTAAAGTACAGACACCCCCAAAAAACGACTTAAGTAGTACTTTAAAGTATTTTTACTTAAGTACTTTACACCACTGCAAAATGGAGATGGCCAAGTTCTTACAGACACTATAATGGGACAGATACAATGTTGCATCCTCTATGTGTCTAACTAACTCATGCAGTCAGAAATATAATGCTTTTCCCAGCATGTTGCAGTAAGCGGACTGGTGGGACTGTAGTCTAAACTTTGATCTGGCCTCTTGTCTGCACTTTTGATAGAACTTGAGTTTGTGCCCTCCCCTTGATAATTCTACAATCATTTAAAACATTTTGGGATAACGTTTCCATTTGATTATTATAACCTATAAAGTAATGAGATTTCTTTCTTTCTGGAGCATTGTGTCATAATCAAATGGCTCTGTGCTACCACGTTCATCATCATTACGGACTCACTTCCTGCCCTGTCTGGCCTCACCCACTGTAGTTTCATCTAATTTCTACCATGAGTCAGACAACAATGTCTGGATGGCCCATTTCATCAATGCTATTTTCCTTTTGTGCTCAATTTGTTTAAAGAAGTTTTGGAGATTTAATTTAAAACATTTCCTCTTTGAATGTCTTTAGCATTGATTGTGCCTGTGAGTTCAGGTGGGCCTTGAACCTATAAATCAACACAATCTACTTTTTCAAATTGCACTGTCTTTATGCACCTTCGCCATTAAGCCCTTTTTTTTTAAACTTACACAGAGTCAGATGAACTCAATGACAGTGGCGATCCGTCATTCAGGGCAGGGCAAGACCTGTTTTGAGCCCCACATTTTTAGGTAAAAAAAATTGTTTAAAATATATATACTTTGGCAAACTCCAAGCGGGCTGTCATGTGCCTTTTACTGAGAAGTGTCTTCCGTCTGGCCACTCTACCATAAAGGCCTGATTGGTGGAGTGCTGCAGAGATGGTTGTCCTTCTGGAAGGTTCTCCCATCTCCACAGAGGAACTCTAGAGCTCTGTCAGAGTGACCATCGGGTTCTTGGTCACCTCCATGACCAAGGCCCTTCTCCCCCGATCGCTCAGTTTGGCTGGGCGGCACCCCGTTTTGGTGGTTCCAAACTTCTTCCATTTAAGAATGATGCAGGCCACTGTGTTCTTGGGAACCTGCAATGCTGCAGAAATGCTTTGGTACCCTTCCCCAGATCTGTGCCTCAAAACAACCCTGTCTCTGAGCTCTACGGACAATTCCTTCAACCGCATGGCTTGGTTTTTTCTCTAACATGCACTGTCAACTGTGGGACCTTATATAGACAGGTGTGTGCCTTCCCAAATTATGTCCAATCAATTGAATTTACCACAGATGGACTCCAATCAAGTTGTAGAAACATCTCAAGGGTTATCAACGGAAACAGGATGCACCCGAGCTCAATTTCGAGTCTCATAGCAAAGGGTCTGACTACTTTTAGAAATACAAATTCTGTAATAGAGTTCATCCATGCAATTTATCGGACAATTTATCGGAGCACAAGTACAAATTCCGCTTGGACATTATGGGCAATTGTGTGTAGATCAGTGACACAACGTTTAAATTTAATATTTTTTTTATTCAGGCTGTAACAAAACCGTCAAAGGGTGTGAATACTTTCGAAAGGCACTGTATTTGTCCAAAACACTATACATTTCTGAAATCCATAGATGTTTCCTAATCACACAAAAATTGAATTGTCATTGGAGTGCAATTAGGAATATAATAATGGTGTCCCAGTTTATCTAACCTGCTGTTTCAAAATAAATCCTGGCACGACGTGATACACCCCTCCTAGGGACGGCACTAGTAAGCCAGTGACTCAGCCCCCATAATAGGGTCAGAGGCAGAGAATCCCAGTGGAGAGAGAGGAGCCAGTCAGGCAGAGACAGCAAGGGCGGTTCATCACTCCGGTGCTTTGCCGTTCACCTTCGCAACCGTGGGCCAGTCTACACTGAATTATAGGACTTACTGAAGAGATGAGTCTTCAGTAAAGACTTAAAGGTCGAGACCGAGTCTGCGTCTCTCACATGGATAGGCTGGCTATTACATAAAAATGGAGCTCTATAGGAGAAAGCCCTGCCTCCAGCTGTTTGCTAAGAAATTCTAGGAACAATAAGGAGGCCTTTGTCTTGTGATGGTAGCAATTGTGTATGTATGTATGTACGGCAGGACCAAATTGGAGAGATAAGTAGGAGCAAGTCTATGTAATTGTCACGTCTACTCCAGGGATGCCTACTTCGTCAATACTACGACCAGCTGGCGCAACTGGGGAAGGCTATGGAAGAGGTTCTTCGGCAGTCTTCAATGTCTCAAACATGCCATGGTCCTGCGCCAAGGTGGAGGAACTTTAAATATTTTTTTGATGTTCATCAAAAGAGATCAGGGTCAAGAGTAACGCCAAGGTCCTTCACAGTTTTATTTGAGATTACTGTACAACCATCAAGATTAATTGTCAGATAAAACAGCAGATCTCGTCCTTGGGACCTTGAACTGGCATCTCTGTTTTGTCCGAGTTTAAAAGTAAAACATTTGTTGCCATCCACTTCCTTATGTCTGAAACACAGGCTTCCAGGGTAGGTAATTTTGGGATTTCACCATGTTTCATCGACATGTACAGTTGTGTGTCGTCTGCATCGCAGTGAAAGTTGACATAGAATATACAGTGGGGCAAAAAAGTATTTAGTCAGCCACCAATTGTGCAAGTTCTCCCACTTAAAAAGATGAGAGAGGCCTGTAATTTTCATCATAGGTACACTTCAACTATGACAGACAAAATGAGAAAAAAAAATCCAGAAAATCACATTGTAGGATTTTTTATGAATTTATTTGCAAATTATGGTGGAAAATAAGTATTTGGTCACCTACAAACAAGCAAGATTTCTGGCTCTCACAGACCTGTAACTTCTTCTTTAAGAGGCTCCTCTGTCCTCCACTCGTTACCTGTATTAATGGCACCTGTTTGAACTTGTTATCAGTATAAAAGACACCTGTCCACAACCTCAAACAGTCACACTCCAAACTCCACTATGGCCAAGACCAAAGAGCTGTCAAAGGACACCAGAAACAAAATTGTAGACCTGCACCAGGCTGGGAAGACTGAATCTGCAATAGGTAAGCAGCTTGGTTTGAAGAAATCAACTGTGGGAGCAATTATTAGGAAATGGAAGACATACAAGACCACTGATAATCTCCCTCGATCTGGGGCTCCACGCAAGATCTCACCCCATGGGGTCAAAATGATCACAAGAACGGTGAGCAAAAATCCCAGAACCACACGGGGGGACCTAGTGAATGACCTGCAGAGAGCTGGGACCAAAGTAACAAAGCCTACCATCAGTAACACTACGCCGCCAGGGACTCAAATCCTGCAGTGCCAGACGTGTCCCCCTGCTTAAGCCAGTACATGTCTGAAGTTTGCTAGAGAGCATTTGGATGATCCAGAAGAAGATTGGGAGAATGTCATATGGTCAGATGAAACCAAAATAGAACTTTTTGGTAAAAACTCAACTCGTCGTGTTTGGAGGACAAAGAATGCTGAGTTGCATCCAAAGAACACCATACCTACTGTGAAGCATGGGGGTGGAAACATCATGCTTTGGGGCTGTTTTTCTGCAAAGGGACCAGGACGACTGATCCGTGTAAAGGAAAGAATGAATGGGGACATGTATCATGAGATTTTGAGTGAAAACCTCCTTCCATCAGCAAGGGCATTGAAGATGAAACGTGGCTGGGTCTTTCAGCATGACAATGATCCCAAACACACCGCCCGGGCAACGAAGGAGTGGCTTCGTAAGAAGCATTTCAAGGTCCTGGAGTGGCCTAGCCAGTCTCCAGATCTCAACCCCATAGAAAATCTTCGGAGGGAGTTGAAAGTCCGTGTTGCCCAGCAACAGCCCCAAAACATCACTGCTCTAGAGGAGATCTGCATGGAGGAATGGGCCAAAATACCAGCAACAGTGTGTGAAAACCTTGTGAAGACTTACAGAAAACGTTTGACCTCTGTCATTGCCAACAAAGGGTATATAACAAAGTATTGAGATAAACTTTTGTTATTGACCAAATACTTATTTTCCACCATAATTTGCAAATAAATTCATAAAAAATCCTACAATGTGATTTTCTGGATTTTTTTCCCTCATTTTGTCTGTCATAGTTGAAGTGTACCTATGATGAAAATTACAGGCCTCTCTCATCTTTTTAAGTGGGAGAACTTGTACAATTGGTGGCTGACTAAATACTTTTTTGCCCCACTGTATAGTGAAAACTATAGTGGTCCTAAAACGGAACCTTGAGGAACACCGAAACAAACCATCCACAGAGACGAACTGATGTCTTTCGGACAGATAAAATCTAAACCAGGCAAGAACATGTCCGTGTAGACCAATTAGGGTTTTCAATCTCTCCAAAAGAATGTGTAGATCGATGGTGTCAAAACCGGCACTAAGGTCTAGGAGCACGAGGACAGATGCAGAGCCTTGGTCTGACTCCAGAAGAAGGTAATTTACCACCTTCAAAAGTGCTGTCTCAGTACTATGATGGGGTCTAAAACCAGACTGGAGCGTTTCATTTTTCAGGAAAGGCTTAATTACCGACACTTTCAGTGAGTTTGGTACACATAGGATAGGAAGCCATTTATTATGTTCAACATAAGAGGGCTAAGCACAGGAAGTAGCTCTTTCAGTTGTTTAGTTGGAATAGGGTTCAGTAAGCAGCTGGGAGGTTTAGAGGCCATGACTATTTTCGTGACCATGTTGAGAGATAGAGGATATAAAAACTTGAGTGTCTCCATTGATCCTTGGTCCTGGCAGTTCAATGCAGACTCAGGACAACTGAGTTTTTGAGAAATCATATTCAAAGAGTATGTAATTTGCTTTCTAATGATCATGATCTTTTCATCGAAGAAGTTCATGAATTCATCACTGCTGAAGTGAAGGCCATCCTCACTTGGAGAATGCTGCTTTTTAGTTAGCTTTGCGACAGTTTCAAAAATATTTGTTGGATTGTTTTTATTCTCCTCAATCGGGTTGGAAAATTAGGCTGATTGAGCAGCAGTGAGGGTTCTTCGATATTGCACAGTACGGTCTTTCCAAGCTAGTCTGAAGACTTCCAGTTTGTTGGAGCGCCATTTCAGTTCCAATTTTCTGGAAGCTTGCTTCAGGGCTCAGGTATTTTCTGTATACCCGGGAGTTTGTTTCTTGTGACAAATGGTTTTTGTTTTTAGAGGTGCAACTGCATCTAGGGTATTACGAAAGGTTAAGTTTAGATCCTCGGTTAGATGGTTAACTGATTTTTGTACTCCGATGTCTTTGGGTAGGTGGAAGGAGTCTGGAAGGGCATCTAACAATCTTTGGATTGTCCGAGAATTTATAGCGCAGCTTTTGATAATCCTTTTTTGGGGTCTTGAGCAGATCATTTTTTGCAATTTCAAACATAATAAGATGATGGTCTGATAGACCAGGATTATGAGGAAAAACATTTAGATCCACAATATTTATTCCACAGGACAAAACTAGATCTATGTTGGATAGATGTCAAAAGAGGTTACAGAAAACCGAAATGCAAAAATTGCCACCACTTATTCCAAAACCACACTATAGTGTGGCCATCTTTAAATGCATCAGCATTTTTTTCTAACTCTTTAGGGACTAGTGTGTCCAAAGACCACATTTGGATTGAATCTGACTTTTAGTCAATGAGACGATGATTCATTATGATTATTTTAAGCATTAGCGTTACATAGTCAAAAAGTGGATTGTTAATAGTTTCCTTTCGGTTCCATTCTTTTTGACCAAGTTACTCATGGCCTCTAGTTTCTTCGTGCCAAAAGTTACCAATCAATGCTTTAGTTTTGCTGTGCACCCCTAATTAAACATAGGAGAGAAGGAAAGGGTGTCATTTCATAGCACTGGGAGCTAGCCAGACAAGGGCTTTTGGGAGTCTTTTTAGCACTCTGGTGGTCACTGGCTTTTTACTGGTGTCCTACTGTCACTAAATCATTTGTGTTCTTTCCAGGACGTCATTGCTCCCACAAAACTATAAATGTTCCACTGTTCTCTGTCTGTACAAAAGTGTTCAAAAGTGTGTAGTTCATGAAGTGTCTTAAGTCCTTGTGGTTGAATTTGAGGTCATTCCAAGACAACATCAACCATACTATTTTGCTTGTGCTTATGACACATTTATGTTTATGAATCATACTAGTTACCTAAGTTTGTTTATTCATGAGTTAGAATTGGTGGACCCATGATTTTCTCTTGGCTTTGTAACATCTGCTTCCAACTCACACTCAAACACGTAGATCCCCTGAACGCAGCTCACTTTCCAGCCCACTTTCCAACTCACACTCTCAAACACATAGATCCCCTGTACGAAACTCACTCTCTAAGATCCCAATCACCTGAATTCTGATCACCTGTTCACACACCTGTATGTCATTATCACACACTATTTAGTTCAGTTCTTTGCACCCCATCATTGTGAGGTATTGTTTGTTTGGTGATGTACTTCTATTCGGAGCGCTGGGCTTCTCGTAATTGAATCCTCCGGTGAATGATAGTTTTTGCCTACCTCACTAACGACACCTTTTGCCTATTCCCTGCCTGTACTTTAGCCTATCGGATTTCCTGTTATCAACCTATTGCCTGATCTCCCGGATGACGTTACTAGCCTTTTCCCTGCTTGTACTGTTGCCTTTTTGGAACACTGTGTATGACCTTCTGCCTGCCCCTGGATCCAGCTACCTGCCTCCTCCTGTGGTCCTTTGCAAATTAACACCTGCAGCACCCTGCGATTGAATCCAGCTCCTGTCTCCCATCGTGTTCACTACAGGCTTAGTCAGAACAGGCTCTTAAAATGATATTGGAGAGTAATTGCTATTCAAGAAGGAGAACCTTCCCCTCTCCAACTGGATTTAAGAAGGGAGAGGCCTGTACCATCAACTGTATCTAGTGCAAACAAGGGCCTCATGTTGTCGACTTCTACTGTTCCCTGAATAATTTTCTTTAGGTCAGCTCTACAGTGTACACAAAATGCTTCTGCAGTTTCCCAAGACTTTCCACACTCCCTTATTTTGCCTTGAGAAAGCGCTGACCTTAGCTGCTGGGGCACTGTGTCTGTGTGTGTGTGTGTGTGTTTGGCGACATGCCTAATGACTCACCATTCACTACACTGGGACCTTTCAGCCGGGGAACTGAGGCAACTTATCCGCCGTCTGCGTGGGACATCTCCAAGCACATCTACGTATATATTGATTAGAACATCAATAGCATTCCAAAGACAATAACAGTTTAAGCTAACCCTAAATTAAGTACATCACCTTTTTTTTTGTTTAAGGGGTGTTTATTCTAGGCTACTCCTGTCCTGTTTGAAGGGTCTTTCACACGAAGCCTACTGCTCATCTGTGTAGGGGGCTTGCTGCGTCATTGGGGAGCACTGGTTGGCCATCACTCACTATCCAGAGTAAATCTATCTGGGGCTGTAGCCCTCTTCAAAGCACTCTGGCCGTTCTCATGCTTTGACACTTAACAGTAAACTGGCTACTGTGATTGAAGTCAAGTAGCCTATGTGGTTATTGAATGGTTATACTAGGCCTATTATACAGATAGCCTAGATCCTGTTGAAAACAGCCTCCAGTGATGCATGGACCCTATATATACACACATCCTTCATTTGTGCCCATGAAATGTCCTAAAACGTCACCAGTTAGAAATACTGGATAGTTTGGGGCCCCTTGATGATCTTTCATGACTTATGTGTCACCATCAGATGGCGCCAACCACCCAACCACTAATGTCGGGTATTCAAAGCAGTTATCGACCAAGTCGCTCTGTACATTGATCTGCCATTGTAGATGATAACAACAGGCCCTTCACTCGTCACCAGGTGCCAATATAATGTAGAATCGACCTGCAGATCGCTTCATTCTGGAGGGAGGGAGGATGATTGAAATTCAGCACGTCTCGAGGTCACTGCTGCTCTATGCTAATAAGCACTGCACGCTTCAAGAGCCCTCTGTTCTGTCCACCGGTCACGTTGCAGTGCGGGGCAACGGAGACACTAGGCCTACTGGTTGCCAGGGGCGTCAACATAGGCAACAAGTCCATCCCTGCTCTCACAGAGAAAGGAGGGAAAGAGAGGGGGAGGACCGGGGTCACCAAAATTGGCTCATTATATTTCAGACATGAAGCGGACACATTGTCCTGTAGTGTTGGTTCCAATGGACGCGAGGACAGGAACTAGTTGGACAGCGGAAAATATTTAGGGAAACCAGTGCCAAAATGCCTGAAAGATGCAACCTATACCTCTCTTTCATCGTATGCTTCTCATCCATTTATATAAAATTAATTCAAGGTCAAGATGGCTCCATACAATGTTATCTTTATGCAAATACAGGAAACCAGATGCTTTGGGTAGTTGACGTTACACCCCTTTTTTTTGACCATGATGTCAAACACAAATATAACAGCTTCAATTGGCTACAATTGTAATAGCCTATAATACTCAAAGCTTTTTTTTTTTTTTTTTACTTGGTCATGAGTGAATTCATGCAGTGTATTATTTGTTTTCTAAAAATGTTCAACAAAACGTGACAATAGTCCAATGGTGTGAATGTCCCAAGTAAGGTTGTGGAACTTTGTAAATGAATTTAAAAAATGAATAACGTTCTCTTCACCTATTATTTTATTGATAACACAGAAGTGTATTTCAAGAGACAATAGTTCCCAAGTCTATTCATAGTTCTGATTGATTACATTTTGTCCCTAAAAGCAACATCCACTAGGTGTGTGACACAATTCTGTGATTAAACAGCAAGCCAGCATTTGGGCACTATTGCGCTGGGGAGGGTTCTCTTGCAAGAAAGAAGTATGGAAGACATGGCTGGAGCACATTAATATTTTATCAGGAATATTTTGCAAAATATTGCACCTGTATTTGTCATTTGGTGTGAAGCTTTTAGAACGTATATATAAAAACAATAATACTTTTTTGGACAATTGAAGTATAAAAAGTAATGAAAACATGTTGTGGTGAAATCATATGGATGGCTGTGCTGCTAACAATAAGACCCAAAATGGACCCTACAGCCTGAGATTTCCAACAGTGACATCTTTTATCCCCTTGGTGTGAAATTAAGATCGTGTCACACCAGAGGAAATAGCTGTGGCTCCATGGGACATAACCCATTAATAAACAAATTGAATGTATTTTTTAGACTTATTTTTAATCAAATAACACTCGTTTACATTAGACCTATTTGTATCCTGTTGCAGTTTGATCATTTTAAATGGTTCTGAGCGCAATATTTATGTATTCATTCTCCCACGCCTGGTTTCTCACTCTTGGCAGGTGAACAATGCTCCAGGTGAACATTGCTCCGGATCGATCTAGTTATTTTGCCTGGTTCCAGTGATGGTGCAGGCAGATATTGGGTGCTGGCTGTGGTAGTTGGCTCTGTTGTGCGTTATACTCCAAAACCCCTCCAATAGAACACCTCTCAAGCTGCTTCAGCTGTGGGTAGATTGGGGCCTCCCACTCAGGGCCAACAAGTGAGCTTGGGTCTTGGTGCTGATGCTGCCTCAGCACTGCTATGCATACGGGTGTACTCTCGCTTTTTGGCACAGGCTTATCATTCGAATGTATGCCCATTTGAGGTAGTTTCTGTGCCTATCATGGTGACCCTGGGTAAAGGGAAATCCGGGTTGGATTTCAGTGCAGGAGCCTGAGAAACGTCTACCACACCCAAGGGAGGCAGCAGGCACACACATTCTCCACTCCTGATCCAGGGAGGTGGTGACGGAAAATAACAATACAGGACTCTTTCGTGGCCCTGTAACTGGAATCGAGTAGGCTACACTTTAAATCCTTTAATGAGGATCCACTAGTGGTTAGAGCATTGGGCCAGTAACCGAAAGGTTGCTGGATTGAATCCCCGAGCTGACAAGGTACAAATCTGTCGTTCTGCCCCTGAGCAAGGCAGTTAACTCACTGTTCCCCGGGCGCCGAAGACGTGGATGTTGGTTAAGGCAGCCCCCTGCACCTCTCTGATTCAGAGGGGTGGGGTTAAATGCGGAAGACACATTTCAGTTGAAGGCATTCAGTTGTACAACTGACTAGGTATCCCCCTTTCCTATTATGGATGTTTAGAATGGATGTTTTGAAGGACTTTTAGTGTTCAAAAACTTATGAAAGTGTCATTAATTATGTACAATTTGACTGCCTGCTGTGTATTTTCCATCGGTGTGACATAATGTCCTATGGGGTGAAGCCAATAGCCTAAATGAAATGGGGGGAAATGGTTGTCTTGGACAAAATGTAAAAATAATTGTTTATCTTGAGGCAGATAACATTATAATAATACACAAGTAAGATAATTGCTTTTTTTAATCAAGGTTTAGTGAAATTACTGTGAATGTTAACCAAAATGTGATAGCGAGACACTTGGTTATTATTGTATTGTTTGTATTATTTTTTAAATAATACTTTTCTTGTCTGTTTGGAAATCATTAAACCTTTACATTGACATTAATTGTAAAGTCAGACCAGAGGACAAATTCAAGGCAGTAATGCATGAAATGCTTCATTAAATTGGATATAAGCTCAATATTGAAGGTGGTGATATGAAATGTTGAGTTGTTTAGTTATAGTTTATTGTAACTAGGCTATAGGTTTTAGAGGAAATCATTTTTTAAACTTCTGGTATGGCTCTATGGCAACTACCCCTTTATAGTTGGCGGTATAATGAAGCGCTGGAATGTGTGTAGTTTTCCAGGCATGTATAATTGTAAACATGCATAAGCAGTCACACACACAGACACTAGACGGTCAAAGCTGGGAGAAATGATGTAATGTCCTTGCGTGTACACGCATAATCAAACGATTTAAAACGGCCAATCATCAACTGCGGTCTGGCTTTGTAAGAATAGCACAGCATGAACGCCAAATACTTTGCTCAGCCACCCGTATGTCCACTCTCAATGGCAAGCGGTCCCTTCAAACTCAAATTCGATCTAACCGACAAACTTCAGGGTATTTTTTCTCCGCTTTGTTTTGCAGACAGGCCTGAGTAAATTCATTCTCCACTACCATAATACGTGCTCCCCTAATTGCGCGGAGGTAGTCCCATAGAAACTCTTTCAGTTCGCCGACCAGTTACTGACAGTGCAAGCTGTGACAGATAGCCTATTTAATTGGCACAGCAGCACAGCAGCGCTTTGATCTATACCGGATTAACCGAGGCCGGAAACTAGGGTATAAGGCACATTCAGTGGCGATTTTAGAATGTAAATCTTGGTGGGGAAAACTCAACAACAACAAAAATGTATGCACGCCAGCAAAGCCACTGCACAACACAACACTGAACAATACATTGATTGCACTATAACGGTGACCAACGTTGCCCGCAAACTGCCTACATAAAGCTGTCCCAACAGCAGAGGTTTCGTTTCAGCACCATGGAGTGAATCCTTACCACCGCTACACCTGGCTATCAGCGGAGCCTTGTCTGGCAGCGAAACAGTTCATTCAGCCTCATTTACTGCCTTGTAAAAAAAGATATGGCTGACTTGCTTAATTAAACAAATGTGGTTTCTACGGACAATTGAGATGTACAAACTATGGCATAATGGAAAAATTAGCGGATAAGAAGCAATCCGTAATTTAGATTAAGACTTTAATGAGCGAGCTAAAATGGATGTAGTCAATATAACTATTTGTTCAGCACTTTTGAAATGTACAGCAACATAATTCAGAACATGAGCCGTTCTTACAGTAGTCTCCCTGCACACAAAGTCAGAAGCATAGGATAAAGTTATGAGGGGAAAGGGGACCAAATTGGGTGAGGCACATGGGCTACTAACAGCTTAATACACAACATACACGTAGTATTACTTTTTTAGCTACAGTATACATATCTTACTGACATATCATATAATTTATGCAGCAGCATACAAGACATTGTTGGACTCACCTTGTGCTATGCTCACTTGAACAGGAAGGTGGAGAGGCGATCCTTCTTGTGGACAAATTTTGTCATCAATCTTTGTCATCAAAGTCTGCGATTCTCTGGATTTATGGTGCTTTCAGGACAACTGGGAACTCAGAAAAAAACAAGGTTGAATCATGACGTCAGTGATCTTCAGGTCAGAGCTCTAGAAAGAGGCCCGAGTTCCCGACTTGGAATTCCGAGTTGGATGAACGTTCAAAACGTATTTCCCAGTCGGAGCTCGTTTTTTCCCGAGTTCCCATTTGTCTTGAATTGAGTCTGAGATTTTCCAGCTATGAGTTTCCAGTTGCTTTGAAGGCGGCAGAAGTCATGCTGGATTGACAGCATGGCCAATGTATTCCATCTTTTCTGGCCCATGTTGTTGCATATGAATGTTTATCCTTTTCAGCTTGGAAAAGAGACCCTTAAACCCAGACTTGGACCGCACACCCTCTCCAACGAATAGCAGGCTAGTGATTGCTTTGCATTGCTTACAGTTAGCCACTGATCCCTTCCAAACCACTCATTGTTGAATTTGCGAGTACCAACTTGTTGTGTTATGTGTATGTCCAATGGCCGATGAACACTGATATGTTTTATCTAGAATTTATCTTCAAATGACAGGGATTGAAAAGGATTTGCCAGTAGATTGTCGACTTGATTCACAATGATGACTGCTTGTCTAGCCTGTCTGACTCTGGCGTTCCGCTAGCGGAACTCCTCCCACATTCCACTGAAAAGGCAGAGCGCGAAATTCAAAATATATTTTTTAGAAATATTTAACTTTCACACATTAACAAGTCCAATACAGCAAATGAAAGGTACACATCTTGTGAATCCAGCCAACATGTCCGATTTTTAAAATGTTTTACAGCGAAAACAGCACGTATATTTATGTTAGCTCACCACCAAATACAAAAAAGGACAGACATTTTTCACAGCACAGGTAGCATGCACAAAGCCAACCTAACTAACCAAGAACCAACCAAACTAACCAACAAACAACTTCATCAGATGACAGTCTTATAACATGTTATTCAATTCAATGTTATTTGTTCGAAAAATGTGCATATTTCAGGTATAAATCATAGTTTACATTGCAGCTACAATCAGAAATTGCACCGAAAGCAGCCAGAATAATTACAGACACCAACGTCAAATACCTAAATACTCATCATAAAACATTTCTGAAAAATACATGGTGTACAGCAAATGAAAGACAGGCATCTTGTGATTCCAGCCAATATTTCCGATTTCTTAAGTGTTTTACAGCGAAAACACAATATAGCGTTATATTAGCTTACCACAATAGCCAGAAACACAAGCCATTCCCCAGTAGTAAAAGTTAGCGATCGTGACAAACCAGCAAAAGATATATAATTTTTGACTAACCTTGATAAGCTTCATCAGATGACAGTCCTATAACATCAGGTTACTTATGTTTTGTTCGAAAATGTGCATATTTAGAGCTGAAATCAGTGGTTATACATTGTGCTAACGTAGCATATTTTTCCCACAACGTCCGGATATTTTTCTGACACTTTTTCTGACACACATATTCTGACCAAATGACTATTCTTAAACATAACTAAAAAATACATGTTGTATAGGAAATGATAGATACACTAGTTCTTAATGCAATCGCCGTGTTAGAATTCTAAAAATAACTTCATTATTTATGATATATAGATATGCAGTTTACGTTATGGCAAGAGAGTACCCAAAAGCTGGGCGCAAACGACTAGCACATGTTCGACAGATATATGAAATAGCATCATAAAATGGGTCCTACTTTTGCTGATCTTTCATCAGAATGTTGTACAAGGGGTCCTTTGTCGGGAACAATCGTTGTTTGGATTTAGAACGGCCTTTTTCCCTCTCGATTTAGCAAGCACACTTGTCAAGTGGGGCGAATCTCTCCATGTCAACAAACGGAAGAGAACGGAACACGGGAAAACTCACAAAAAAAATCAATAATCTGATTAAACTATATTGAAAAAAAAAACTTTACGATGATATTGTCACATGTATCAAATAAAATCAAAGCCGGAGATATTAGTCGTCCATAACGGCAGCTTATCAGAAGGCAAATCCAGGTCCCTTCTCGCGCTCTCCAGAAAACAGGAAACTGGTGACACGTCATGCCAAGAGCTATGATTCGAGTCCAGATCAAGTTACACACTCAATTTCTTCTCTCACTGCTTGTCGACATCTAGTGGAAGACGTATGAAGTGCATCTAAACTAATAAATAACAAGGACTTTAATAGGCAGCCCCTAGAAGAGTGCATCGATTTCAGATTTTCCACTTCCTGTCAGGAAGTTTGCTGCAAAAGGAGTTCTGTTTTACTCACAGATATAATTCAAACGGTTTTAGAAACTAGAGAGTGTTTTCTATCCAATAGTAATAATAATATGCATATTGTACGAGCAAGAATTGAGTACGAGGCCGTTTAAATTGGGCACGATTTTCCCCCAAAGTGAAAACAGCGCCCTCTGTCCTCAACAGGCTAGCTTGCTAGCTAAGATTTTGAAAGTATGATGTTGACATGATCAGTCCAATCTAAACTACGGTATATATAACATGATTTGACGTCATTTTATCTGTGGCCAATGACCTTGAGCCTTCTTGGATGGGCACTTCTTATGTAAATCTGTGGCAGCACCCAAGGGGCTTGAACTTTCTAGCTCTCCTCGTAGATGTCGCGGTGAGGTAGTGTCCCAATGAGTACCAGAACACTGAGCAAATCACGGTGCAACTAGAGAACATTACCAACCCCTACGCTCTTTATTTTCCGCTGGCTGCCCCACTACCACAGAATGCGCTGAGCTAGGCTGAAACACCTGCATTTTGGAGCTGCCTTACTCAAGAAAGAAAAAAAGAGACCATGTTTGTATGCGGCTTTATTAACTCAATGCTATTTTTTAAAACATTGTTTGCAAACTGATATGTGACATGTATTAAGGTCAAAATAACATGCAACACAAGTTTTTTTTGTCGTTGCCCTGAATGACGGGTCGCCACTGGACACATTATTCGACAACAGAGCCCAGTTGAATTACAGACGGCGTGCACATATAACACGAGAACACGGATATCCCCTGCCTGAGGACACACACCCCTCGCGCACATTAACACACTTTCTCTCATGTTTATCCCCCCCCCCCTCCCCCTCCCACACACACACACAAAGCCTCTCGTCACTGGCTGGCATCCCTTTTCGCGGAGTTCTTTCCCACAGCCGATACGCACGGTTACTTGATCGGAACCTGGGTGATTCGGATCTGTTAGCCCTGAGCGAAAGTGACCACACGGGTTTGGAAAGCCTACGGAAAGAGTGAGGGACGCAGCATGCAGTGGACAAACAAGAGAGAGTAGAGTCTTGACTTGTAGAGAGGGAGATTCTACTTCATTTGGCTATCAATTTGAGTCCTTTGCGCAAAGAGGGAAAGGGTGTATGCGTATGTGTTTAGTTTAAAAGGGCGAGTCCGTTGCGCAGAGGGAGAGTGTAATTGGGATGAGAGCTCAAATCAGGGAGCCAGCAGGTCTGACATTCGAAGCCTTAACGGCAGGTGGAGGGAAGATCGACCTGGTGGAGTGAGTGTTTTTTCTTCTTCTGTGGAAAGACCCACTCTGGATACCGCACTAAGAGAGGGAGAAGCCGGGGAGAGTGGTCGAGGAGGGGCGGGCAGACAGGAGGAACTCCCCAAGGGGAACAGTACAAGAAAGGCAACAATGCCAAGTACGACACGATGACCTGGCGCTCAAAGAGAGCTGAGAAAGGGATATTATAGAGAAGAGGGGACACCCGCATTGTTTTAAGTTCTCGATCCTTTGACGTTGAGATGGGGAGAGAAAAAGCGCACGGACGAAAGCCGGTTGATTGCTGCAGTGGAGGCGCGAGGATCAGCACCAGGACAGAGATGAGGAAAGAACGGGGCCGGGGACAGCAGTGGACCGTGATTTTTATCGTCGCCTTTTCTCTGCAACCGCAAGTAAGCCGTACTGATTAAGCGCTATTTTCGGCAGTTGCTAACCCTGCCCTGACTTTTACAGTTGGTGTGTTCTTCCCACAGAGTTAATAATGGTGCCCACATTCTACTTCCCTGGTTCTCTTGTCAATATGTCTCCCCTTGCTCCAAATGGCGCTGTGCCCACCAGTTTTTGTGCATCTTAAAAGTCGCGTGTCAGCCACTTGTTGCTCCATGGGCGTGTCCTTTCATCTGTAGGCTACAGGAGCAACCCTTCACGTCTTTACCAAGCATGGTCTTTGGTTACACCATTTTTTGTTATTGGGATTCTAAGCCTGTAACACTGTAATTGCTTTGCTTTCCGGTTGAAAAGGGCTAGACGACCCATCCGTGAAGTGAATCGTTTGAACCAGAACTGCAGAGGGAAATGTTCAGAATACGGTCTCCTGTAGGCTATAACGGTGTAAAAATAAATCCTTTATGGGAAATAGCAACGTAAACGTTATGGTGTCTGTGGATGGAGTAAAGCTGCCTTCTATGTGTTAACTACTACTACGCTTTACTTACAACGTGCGAGGGGGATTCAAGGGAATTGTTTGTCAGTCTGTCCCTGTGTGTGTGTGTGTGGGGGGGGGGGGGGGGGGGGGGGGGGGGGGGGGATTGCGCACACTTGCCTCCCTGCCTCACACCTTTTCATGAATGCAGTCCATCCTCTCTCTATGATGTGTAAAAGTTCTGCAGATGACCAGGAATAGTCCAGCATAGTATAGGCTACCTTATAAATAAAATGTGATTTGTCACATGCGCCGAGTACAATGCTTACTTACAAGCCCTTAACCAACAATATTATACAGAGTTAAGAAAATATTTATTAAATAAACTAAAGTAAAAAAAAAATGAAATTAAAAAGTAACACAATAAAATAACGATATTGAGGCTATATACAGGGGGTACCAGTGCCGAGTCAATGTGTGTGTGTGTGTGTGTGTGTGGGGGGGGGGGGGGGGGGGGGGAACAGGTTAGTCGAGGTAATTTGTACATATAGGTAGGGGTAAAGTGACTATGCATAGATAACAACCAGCGAGTAGCAGCAGTGTAAAAACTAGGGGGGTGTGAATGTAATTAGTCCGGGTGGCCATTTGATTAATTGTTCAGCAGTCTTATGGCTTGGGGGTAGAAACTGTTAAGAAGCCTTTTGAACATAGAATTGGCACTCTGGTACTGCTTGCCATGCGGTAGTAGAGAGAACAGGCTATGACTTGGGTGACTGGAGTCTATGACAATTTTTTGGGCCTTCCTCTGACACCGCCTAGTATATAGGTCCTGGATGGCAGGAAGCTTGGCCCCCATGATGTACTGGGCCGTGTGCACTACCCTCTGTAGCGCCTTGCGGTCAAATGCCGAGCAGTTGCCATACCAGGCGGTGATGCCACCGGTCAGGATGCTCTCGATGGTGCAGCTGTATAACTTTTTGAGGATCTGGGGACCCATGACAAATCTTTTCAGTCTCCTTTTCAGTTATCCTTATAATGGTAATAACAATGTAATAATGAGTGTGCTTCCAAAACGCCACACTCAAACCACTATGACCACATAGAAAACCCATTCACATTCAGTCAAATTGGACATAGGCCTATCACATTCAAGTTCAAGTTCACACAGACCAAGAGGGAAAGCCTGGAGGTAGAGCACTGGCTGAATGTGTTCTCTTCCCCTCCCAGCCCCACCCCAGGCTATGGTTGTTGGCCTAAAAGGGCCCCCCACTGGCAGGGTGACACAGCCCTCAGTGCAGGGGCAATATCAGGACGTTCTGTATGTGTGTGTGTGTGTGTGTGTTTGTGTGAGATGAGAAGCCTGTGTGTGTGTGTGTGTGTGTGTGTGTGTGTGTGTGTGTGTGTGTGTGTGTGTGTGTGTGTGTGTGTGTGTGTGTGTGTGTGTGTGTGTGTGTGTCTTTGCGTGCGTGTGGACTCATGGACTGGGGTGTGTGTGTTGGGTCAGCGGCCACAGCCTTGTAGCACTAGGGCGTGTGAATGTACAGGGAGATCCACATGGATCCACTGCACCCAGCTCTGAAGCTCTTCGCTAATATAACATTGCCTTCCCCTACTGCAGTACGATGCAGACCTACCGTGCTGTGGGACATTTCTAATGTAGGAGGAGAGCAGTAGAGTTGATATCCTGCATCCCTTTCAGCATTGAAGACACTATAACCTGTGACAGTAGGGTAACGCTTAACAACCTGTATTACTCAGGTCTGGGGATGTGTCAGATTCAGTGCAATGTAGGTACGAGCATTCAGGATGATTTATGAATGTGGTTTAATACAGTGTATAATGTTGTCCTGATATTGTACTGTTATTACAGAACAGTCACGATGGTGCCATATTTAACCGTATTAAAAGGAAAGTGTTTAACAATGGTGTTAGTCAGTGTACATATCCAAACGTGGTACTCCAGTGTTCAGGTTGTGGTCCTGGTCTCGCCCTATTTTGGGGTTAAATGGGGGACTTAATGACCGCAGCTCTCCACGGTGATGGTCGAGACTGAGCGCTCGGAGCGGTCTGATGGAGCGCTGAAAGGCAGGTATGCCCGGAATGGCTGAGAGAGGGGGGAGAGAGGGGGGGAGAGAGGAGAGGAAGAAAGGAGGATGCAGAGTGATGAGTGGGCCTGTATCTCCACAGGCTGTTTGATGTAGGAGAGTTTGGCACCCTAGCCCAGGGACAGGGACAGGGACAGGTGAGGGACAGAATGCCACAAGAACAATGGGCTGACTTACCAGCTATTCTTCTAACTGGCTACGGCCAGGTTGTGTGTAGCAGGACTATTACACCACTATTCTTTGTCACGTCATTCCATTGTATGCGACGTGCGCGCGCGCGCGCGTGTATGTGTGTGTTTGTGTGACACGTGCATTTGCGGTTTGTGGTTTTATAGCCGTTGGAAGTCATCACAATTATTTCCTTGCTATACAACACACCAACACACCTGTCTCTCTGGGGAGCTTGTTAGCTCTACCAGCGTGTCTGTGCCCTTCTGCACCCAGCTGAGGAGAATGCTTTATAAGCTCTGGGAGGAGGGAGAGACAGAGAGAGAGAGAGAAAGAGAGAGAGAGAGACAGGCAAACAGAGAGAGAGGGGGAGAGGCAGAAAGAGAGATGAAAAGAAGAATGGCAACAAAACAGAGAAGAAAAGCTGGTGCAGAGAGAAGGCAAGAGTTACAGCCTGTTCCCAGATAGAGAAGGAAGGGAGGAGGAGGAGAGAGAAACTGTGGCCAGGTTCCCAGTGTCTAAGTCCCCCTGGGGAGAGAGGGAGAGAAAAGAAGGGAGGGCTACTGATACAGGAGATGTAGGACAGAAAGGAGCTGGATGGAGAGGTGGAGGAAGTGCATGACGCAGGGGAGGGGAGAGGCGAAAGAGGGTGACTGAGACAGCGAGGGAGAAGGGTAAAGAAGCGGGGGGGGGGAGATGAAGACAGATAGAGGGAGATAAACAGACAGATATGGAGAGAGAGAGAGAGAGAGAAAGAGAGAGGATTGCTGGAATGGGGGCGTATCTCCATTTGGATGAGGGATTTTAAGTTTCTTCCGGTGTGGGGAGGAAGTGGTGTGAATCAATGTTATCTTTCCTTTCTCAAACACCTTCTCTTTCTACCTCTTAGAATAGGATGACCGTAGTCTGGTAACCCTAATGAAGCAGATGATACAGAGAGAGGAGAGAGAGAGAGAGAGAGAGAGAGGGAGGGCATGCTATCCATAGATTACCGTAGCTGGAGAGCTTTGGGATGAAAAATGATACTCCACCCATTAAGCAGGTGTATTCATCACATTCATGAACGTTTTTTCAAGAAATATGACATCGGGAACCAGACGCTTTTTGTTCCCATAGATTCACCCTCTCTTTGGGTGGTGTGTATGATTCCCTGTGTGTGTGTGTGTGTGTGTGTATGAGTTATACCACATCCTAACTCTCCTGTCTCCCTCTCTCTCCAGGCTGTGTGTGCAGTGGGAATGTTTGAGCTCCAGATCCGTCACTTCCAGAACCCCCATGGTGTGCTGCAGAGTGGGGAGTGCTGTGACCTCCAGGCCACCGGGGGGCAGCGCTGCTCTCTCACGGACCAGTGTGACACCTTCTTCAGGGCCTGCCTCAAGGAGTACCAGGCCCGGGTCGTCCCCACAGGAGCCTGCACCTTCGGGGCGGGCAGCACCACCGTCCTGGGGGGCAACACCCAATCCCTCCGTCATCGAGGGCACGACGGAGGAGGAAGAGAGGATGTCACTACAGGGCACGTCATCATTCCCTTCAAATACGCCTGGCCGGTGAGTACAGAAGTGTAACCACAATGTTGTTACTACGGTAACATGATACGGTTCAAGTAGGTACACACTCACAGAGACCTGTGACGGCGTTGACACGGGCTCTTAGCGTTCAGTCAAGCGTCTTTGCTACTATTTGCAGAAACTAGTAGCAAATTTCTCCTTGTCTAAACATAGGCCTTGGTTTTGATGCTGAGATGATGCACTTTCTCTCCTTCTCTCTCTCTCCCTGGTTCTTCCTCTTCCTCTCCTTATCTCTCGCTTTCTCTCTCTCCTCCGAAACTCTAAGCTGTTGTGTTGTTGCGTCATTACGGTCGCTGATATTCGCGCCTCTCTGTCTGACTTTGTGCATCGACACGTCTGTGTCTGTACCGGACACGTCGTCCAGGCTGGTGGCTACGACTCTTCATTAAAGAGCCAACCTATTAATCGCACATTAGACCCATCGATAATCCAATTCTATCTCTCTCTCTCTCTTCAGTCCTCCGTCTCCCTCTATTCCTCACCGGCGTCTCCCGACCCAAACAAAACAGGAAGAGCGGAAAATAGAAGCAACAAATACAAGTAAAGAGGAATCTTGAAGCCTTGGGGTTGTGTGTATTGTGCATTGCTGCTGCTCACAAATACGTTGTTCTATTTGCCTGTTACTAAGCCCTGAGATCTTCACTAGGGGGGGTGAGGGGGGGCAGACATCTGGAGGGGGATGAAAGCGTTTCGCTGGTGGAAGAGGAACACTAATGTTCACAACGAGCAGAGTTCATCCCTCCGTTTTACACCCCTTTATTCCCTCCATCCCCCCCATCCACGTCCATTAGAAGTAGTTCCCTGGCTTTTTGGCTGTAATTACTGTCTCTTTGTTTCCAAGTCGTTTCGGGGTCAGAGCCGCAGCGACTAGAATCCCTTTTAAATGACTTGGCACATGCAGGACGGCTGCGCAGCATTGTCATTCCTTCCAGAGATCGGAACGGTTGTTTGTTCCTTTGTGTACCGTCTCAACGAGAGCGTTCGATATTTTCTTCCGTTAATGGTCTGGAAGGCTTCGTTTCTGACCTCTCAGTGAGGTTGAATGGTTACGCATAATGGAAGTATTATATCAATGGGGACCGAGAGCTGACGATGTGGTCGCAATTATATTCCTATTGCCTAGTAATAATGTTTGTAATATTGTGCAAAGCCCTGGTTGAGATTTGTTCTTGACTGGTTTGGTCGGCCGTCATTGTATATAAGAATTTGCTCTTAAGTGACTTGCCTAGTTCAATAAAGGTTCAATCAAAAAATCTAAAAAGATTTCGAGGCGGACTGGGAATAACGCTGGTCGTGCTCAGCAGCTGGCCTGGTGTTGGAGCGCACAGGTCTGTGTGTTCTGGCCTCAGGCGTCTGGAACACACACATGCGCACGGACACACACACACTTCGCCCCTCCATGTTGGGGAGGTGTGTGAGTGGCAGGTATGAGTGTGAGAAAACTCTCCCGCAGAAAGTCTATCTGGATCCGTTTCAGGGCCAGGCCGTGGGGCGGGCTGGGCTGCAGGGGAGAGGAGAGAGACACTCAGAGGCAGGCCAGCATTTCTATGGGGAGAGCTGCGGTTGAATGACTCACATTATCTGGCCGTCTCCAGGAGGTAGGGGAGAGGCCAGGGGAAATAGGGGGGAGACGGGGGAGGCTCAGGCAGTATTCTGATCCCTCTGCCCCAGGTGATGAACAGGTGAGCACAGTCATTATGAGGAAAGGTGAGCTCCCTTTATCCCTCGCCCTCGCTCTTTCTCTCCACTAATCTATTCAGGGAAATGAGAGTGTGTGTGCGCGTGTGTGTGCGCGCACGTTTGTATTTGCTTGTGTTTTGGGTGTGAATAACCTGCATGTGTGTGTGTGTGTTTGTGAATGTGTATTATATTTCCCCGCTGTCTGCCCAGCCCCTCACTGTCTGATCATATGGACTGAAGGATTTGGCTGCAGTTTGACCCCAAGTCCAGGGACAGCTAGCGGCCTGGTCTGGGACGTTTTAGCGAAGGCGTTTCCGTTCAGATATAAAACATCAAAAGCATTTCGAACCGTGAGGTCATTTCTCAAGTCGCACGGTCCTCATGTTGTTTCCAACTCGCATATCTGATTGGCGGAAAGAGGGGGACTGTGGGGATTGTCTTTTTCTTGTCTATGTGGCAGAGGAAACTTACACAGTTTCTGAATGAATGGACGGAGTGAATAGGCGGTGCACCAGAAGGAGTTGCCGGGTAGCTCTCAGACAAAGGTGCATTATAATGTCTCCAAAGCCTTGTTCCTCTCAAAGATCAGAATCCTATAGAATTGTTACTCTAGATCGGCTGTGCATAACTTGAACTTTCGGCTCCCATTGACATCAATGTACAGTGTGGTTTACACTAAACCGTTTAAGTGTCCTGCTTTGCTTTCCACTCTTAATAACTTTTTCCCTCGTACCGCTGTTGACTTGGGGCTAGCTTTAGAGGAGGGTTAAGAGTCCCTGTGACAAATGACTTTGTGATAGGCACTGAACGAATACCGTTAAAGAGAACTGAATGGGCTGTGGTCCTCATCTCTTGATCTTAGGTCAGTCTTTCGTAATCTTGACCTCATGTGTTGAGCCACTCAATCTGATCCTAGGTCAGATTCTCTGCCAGAGGGAGAGATCTCGCAACTGGTGGGACTCACGTTCAGCTGAGTGTGTGTGTGTGTGTGTGTGTGTGTGTGTGTGTGTGTGTGTGTGTGTGTGTGTGTGTGTGTGTGTGTGTGTGTGTGTGTGTGTGGTGTGTGTGTGTGTGCGTGGCTGGGGCTGTGGTGGTGGTGGGGTGTTGGTGCGTGGGTGTGCGTGGTGCGTGGTGGTGTTGTGTGTGTGTGTGTGTGTGTGTGCGTGTGTGTGTGGTGCGTGTGTTTCGGTAACCATATCATGATTTTTTTTTCACTCTCTTTTCTTTCTTTTCTTTCCTCGTTCACTCCCACCGCCTTAGTTGTCCGTGAAGGCTATTTAAAAAGCCACACTTGTACATTGTTTCCTGTTGTGTTGTATGTTCAGGTTGTAGAGTTAAAAAGCTAATAATGAAATGTGGGCCAGTCTTGTGAGGGCAGTAGTACCAGGAACCGTCAGCAGTCAAAGGTCAGAGTTGGAAGTATGTCTCATAATTCCCACACTAGGGTTCTCAGGGATGTCACTAGGTGGCCATGCCAGAGAGGACAAAACAGGCAATATCCACAGAAATGTTGAGGAAGGACCACTATTTGTTCTCTACCTAGGGGTGAGTAAGGTCGAGGTAAGGGCTAAGGTTAGAGTACGGGTTAACTAAGGGTTAGTGAGAGTTAGTGGTTAAAACGTCAAAATAAATCACATTTTATTTAGCATCATACTTCCGTCCTCTCTTACCTGTTTGCTCTCTCTGTGACAACCGGGTTTCCAGGAACAACTGAACTGCTATCAAACATGCAAAGTAGAGAAGCTATGCAAACGTATTTCAGCCAGTACTCTCCTGTGTTCTGGGTCGGGTCTAATATGCTCGACTACACACAGACGCTCGCTCGCACGCACGCACACACACACACGCGCACACACACACACACACACACACTGTGGGTTTACCTGTGCATTGGCGTGTGGGTAGTCAGGCTGACCCAGTCACCAAGGGGTTATGAGAGGAGAGAGGAGGACAGAGAGCTCAGTTAGAACACTCTTTCATTTGGGTCTCTCTCTCTCTTTCACTCGCTTTCTCTACTCCTCCTTTGTGCTTTCCTCTCCTTTGTCCGTCGATGACTCTCCCATACACACTCACTTGTGGGCTGACATTGGACCACACCACACCACACACACACACACACACACACACACACACACACACACACACCCACACACGAAGAAAGTGGATTCCGTCAGGGATTGAGCCTTGTGTTTTTTAGAGATAAGTTAATAACCTGGAGGACACAAGTCTCTCTAGGGAGGCAGCCTTTTAATGATTTCATTTGTGTGCAAATTGGATTGAAATGGGAGTTTCTATATCAGGAGGGGAAGCAGATTTACACAATCACCTTGGAGATCCTGCAGGGACCGTGTGTGTGTGTGTGTGTGTGTGTGTGTGTGTGTGTGTGTGTGTGTGTGTGTGTGTGTGTGTGTGTGTGTGTGTGTGTGTGTGTGTGTGTGTGTGTGTGTTGTGTGTTTGTGTGTGCGTGCGTGCGTGGGTGCGTTCATCTTAGTACACTGTGTTTGAAGAAGTGCGTGGGCACACAGCTTTGTAAGTAGTTGAACAGGTGTAATTACAGAAGTCTATTGACTCCTCACCCAGCTCCCTCTAGCACTCCCTCTCCAATCTCTCCCTCTCTCTGCCGTTACTACTCTTTCCTCCATCCCCTGTGTCCACCCCCTCTGAAGTCACTCATCTGTCAACACTCTCTCTCTCTCTCTCTCTCTCTCTCTCCTCTCTTCTCTCTCTCTCTCTCTCTCTCTCTTCTCTCTCTCTCTCTCTCTCTCTCTCTCTCTCTCTCTCCCCCTCTGTCTTCCCCATCTCTCTCCCCGCCTCTGTCTCTCTCTTCTCTCTCTCTCTCTCTCTCTCTCCTCTCTCTCTCTCTGTCTCTGTTCTCTCTCTCTCTCTCTCTCTCTCTCTCTCTCTCTCCTCTGTCTCTCCTCTTGTCTCCCCCCCTCTCCCCCCCTCTCTCCCTCCCCTCTCTCTCTCTCTCTCTCCCCCTGTCTCCTCTCCCTCTTCTCTCTCCTCCTCTCTCTCTCTCTCTCTCTTCTCTCTCTGTCTCTGTCTCTCTCTCTCTCTCTCTCTCTCTCTCTCTCTCTCCTCTCGTCTCTCCCTCTGTCTCCCCCCTCTCTCTCCCCATCCTCTCCCCGCTCCGTCTCTCTCTCTCTCTCTCCCTCTGTCTCTCTCTCTCTCTCCCCTTCTCTCTCGCTGTCTCTCTCTCCCCCCCTCTGTCTTCCCTCTGTCTCCCCCCCTCTCTCTCTCCCTCTGTCTCTCCCCCCTATCTCTCTCCCCTCTCTCTCTCCGCTCTCCCCCCCCCCTCTCTCTCTTTATCCCCATGTGAACCCATTCCTTTCATTGTTACTGCCCTCGCTCTCACTCCTGTCCCTCTGGTGATGTTAAACCACATACAGTGAGCTCCAAAAGTATTTCTCTGTACTCCAGCACTTTGGATTTGAAATGATACTTTGAATTTTATAGTCCTGAATGGCATGCTAACCTCTCACCATTACAATAACAGGGGAGGTTAGCATTTTTGCGTCTGTAACTTTCTCACTCCTCATTATTCACGATTCATTCATGACTATCCATAATCATGGTAGTATCCACATTAATGTAGAAGTGTTTAGAAACATATTATATTCTTATTTGCAGTAAAAGTCACTCCAAAATGACACCAAAAATAATTTACCTTTCATTTCTATTGGCCACAAAATAATCTGAAACACAACCAAGACAAACAGCAAATGCAAGTTTTTAGAGTCACAAGCTTGAAGTAATAATTGCATGTTAGGAAAATGGGACCAAATACTAAACATTTGATTACGTTAATACACATATAACTGTATTTTGCCCCATTACTTTTGGTCCCCTATAATGGGTGGACTACGTACAAAAAAGTGCTGTAATTTCTAAACGGTTCACCCGATATGGATGAAAATATCTTCAAATTAAAGCTGACAATCTGCACTTTAACCTCATAGTCATTGTATAATTTCAAATCCAAAGTGCTGTAGTACAGAACCCAAACAGCAACAATGTAGTTGGGGCTCACTGTAGTTTCCTTTGCGGTGGGAATTAGATGTAGCAGGGAACAATAATCCTACTACTAACTGTGTTCCTGGGGGTATCCCTGTTCAGTGACACAGTGAATGGAGCGTAATGAACTGGATAAACCTCTGTGTCCCAAGTGTAGTTCCCTGTCTCTTCTATGTCATCCTCCAAGTCCTTTCCTTCTTTTTAATCTCACTCGGGCGTCTTGGGAGCCACACTCTCCCAAGTACTACTCATTATTAACCCTCTCTCATTCTCATTCTGTTCTGCTGTCTGTGTGTGGGGGATTGACACACTAACCTGATATCTCATCTTTGCCGAAAAGAGAGCGTGTACGTGTGTGTTGGGTGTGTACTTGCGTGTATTTGTCTATATTTTTGGGATGGACAGTTTTTCTCTCTCCGTCAGCCTTGAATCCGGTTTACTGAGAAAGTAGAAACAGGAGAATTTTGAGAGGCCATCCAGACGCACACACACACATACACACACACACACACACACATACACATACATCCATCCCTATACCTACTTTCTCACTAGCCGTGCCTCACACTAAAAACCACAAATGTGGATGTTTAGCAGCCGGTAACCAGACGAGGTAATTTCCTGCGGAAGCCAAAGGGGGCATCTCGTTGTGGGCCGGGGAGGCGAGAGGGACACGGTGGGGGGAGATGAGGCTAGAAGGGGGGGGTCAGGGAGGGAACATGCCATGCCGCGAGGGCTCTGTTGTTTCAGAGCGTTTGAAGTAGCCTGGAATCACATAACTTTGTCAAGCCAATTAACCCGCTAAGAATGTGACTCAAAGAGACAGAGGAGGAGAGGTGGAATGGGGGGATGAAGAGTCTGATACTAATCATGTCCTGAATGAAAGGAAAACAAAAAGATGGAGAGCATAAAGAACAGAGGAGGACGGGATCACGGGCAGCAGTGGGGTGATGGAGCAGGGTGGGGTGGATGGCAGCAGGGTGGGGTGGAGGCAGCAGGGAGGGGTGGATGGCAGCAGGGTGGAGTGGATGGCAGGAGGGTGGAGTGGATGGCAGCAGGGAGGGGTGGATGGCAGCAGGGTGGGATGGATGGCAGCAGGGTGGGGTGGATGGCAGCAGGGTGGGGTGGATGGCAGCAGAGTGGGATGATGGCAGCAGGGTGGGGTGGATGGCCGCAGGGTGGGATGGATGGCAGCAGGGTGGGGGTGGATGGCAGCAGGGTGGGGTGGATGGGCAGAGTGGATGGATGGAGCAGGGTGGGGTGGAGGGCAGCAGGGTGGGGTGGATGGCAGCAGGGTGGGGTGGATGGCAGCAGAGTGGGGTGGATGGCAGCAGGGTGGGGTGGATGGCAGCAGGGTGGGATGGATGGCAGCAGGGTGGGTGGATGCCAGCAGGGTGGGGTGGATGGCAGCAGGGTGGGTGTGGATGCAGCAGGGTGGGATGGATGGCAGCAGGGTGGGGTGGATTGCCAGCAGGGTGGGGTGGATGCCAGCAGGGTGGGGTGGATGCCAGCAGGGGGGGGTGATGCCAGCAGGGTGGGGTGGATGGCAGCAGGGTGGGGGATGCCAGCAGGGTGGGGTGGATGCCAGCATGGTGGGGTGGATGCGTTCACCCAGGGACTAGTCCATGTCTGTTCTAGGTTTCAGTTTTCAAATGGCACCCTATTTTCTGGATGTAGTGCACTACTTTTGTCCAGGGTCCATAGGGTATAGTGCACTATATAGGGAATAAGGATGGGCCCACTGTTACTGTGATTCCATTCGGGTGTTGCTGGTGTGGTGCAAGCCATCGTATCCAGCTTCAAGCACCGCTGTCATGACAACACTGTCACTGAAGGGACATGTGTGGATGTGTGTGCAAGTGTGTGCAAGTGTGTGTTTGTGTGTGTGTTAGTGTGTGTGTGTCTATAATTACAGTTGGGCTAGTGATACTCCATGAGAGTGGTGTCATCTGTATGAGAGAGGGGTTATGATAGTAATGGGCCTGGTAGCAGAATGATTGGTGTGCTGCTCACGTAGATGGTAGAGCACGGGGTGATGGAGAGAGAGAGAGAGAGAGAGAGAGAGAGAGAGAGAGAGAGAGAGAGAGAGAGAGAGAGAGAGCAGAGGGGGGAGAGAGGAGAGAGAGAGAGAGAGAGAGAGGAAAAGGGAGAGAGAGAGAGAGAGAGACAGAGAGAGAGAGAGAGAGAAGAGGAGAGAGAGAGAGAGAGAAGGAGAGAGAGGAGAGAGAGAGAGAGAGGTAGTGAGAATACTGTTATAGTTGATAGTTTTGACCATCATATTGATCATGTGCCCTTTTGCATGTTTGTGCGTGTGTATGCGTGTGTGTGGAGGGGAAATTCCTCTCTCAGGGTTGGGAGTCCTTCCTGTCGTAGAGCTGTGTTTGTACAGCCTGGCTCAGCCGGGATATCCTACCCTGCCCATGTCTGAGGGCTCAGAGAGAGGTGGAGAGTGACGGGGGGGGGGGGGGGGGGTCATAATGCCCATCAGAAATGGAGTGAGAGGGACAAAAGAGACAGCAGAGAGAGACAGAAAGAGAGAGAGAGAAAGGAAGAGAGAGTGCCTATCAGGGAGAAATGGAGAGAGGGGCACACCTGGCTCCATGAGCTTTGAGGAAAAGGAATGTGGAGGGTTAGGATTGTGGGCATACATGGGCATCTGTCTGGGTGTCATTAACTCAAGCCTTGTTTTATTTATGGTAGACTGGAGGGGAAGAGGGGGAGAAACAATCAGACAGTTTCCAAGGATTTATGACTGTTTAATTTCCTTGTTGTTATTGCGTCTTGTTTTGGGAACTCCCACTCGTTCTCTCTCCATGCTAACACAGCCTGTTAAGAAGAGTGGTCAACGAGGGCATAACTGTGGAGACCTGGAGCTGTGGTATGTCCAAATGGAAAAAGGCCCCATCGTCCTTCCAGCCCACAGCAACATCAACCTCAGACTTTTTGCGGATGGAGAGGTTACAAGTGGTAAAATTAGCAAATTGCTCCCAGAACAGTGGTTTAAGAAAAGATGAAATAAATGACAGTTCTGCAAGAGATGACAGACATTCCATGGAAGGTTTCCAGAGGAAATCGTGGAGTTAGGAAAGCCGTTGAGTGTCCTCTTGAACGAATCAACTTCAATTATAAAGTGTTTTAATGGTTTCTTCCAGCCTCTCAATTCACTGCCGTGATACACTTTGAGCCCACTCCTCATCGCTACATGACACACACACACACACGCACACGCACACGCACACGCACACGCACACGCACACGCACACACACACACACACACACACACACACACACACACACACACACACACACACACACACACTATGAACTATGAAATAACACACACAAAACACACTGTGGTAGTCAACGCACACACACACCAGACAACACTGCACTCCCACACACACTCCCACAGCGACATTCCACCCTGACAAACACACAAATACACACTCACACAGGTACACCATGCTCTCAGACATGGAACAACATCCACGTCACTCCCCGGCTCTGTCATCCCTTCTGCTATTATTGTCCCAAATAGTAAAACAAATCACGGTGTTGTTGTTTGGGTGACAAACAGTCAAAATATCACTGTATTATTGTCAGTGTCGCTTATGTCATCAGTGGCCAGTGGCGACGCGTCTTTCAGGTGCAGGTGGGGCAGAGCCGTGATTGGCTCAGTGTTCTGTCACTCATGGGGACACTACGTCACAGCAAAATCTATGGGTAGAGCTTGAGAATTCAAGCCCCTTGGGTGCTGCCATAGACTTACATTAGAAGTGCCCATTCAAGAAGGCTCAAGGTCATTGGCCACAGATAAAATGACGTCAAATCATGTTATACCTACCTTAGCTTTGATTGGACTGATCATGTCAACAACATCCTTAGCTAGCAAGCTAGACAATCAGTCATCATTGTGCATCAAGTCGGCAATCTACTGGCAAATCCTTTTCAATCCTTGTCATAAGAAGAAAAATGATAGATAAAACGTATCGGTGTTCATCGGCCATTGGACATAAACATTACACAACAAGTTGGAAATCTCAAATTGAACAATGAGTGCTGAGGCGCCACTGCAGACCCGGGTTCGATCCCAGGCTGTGTCACAGCCGGCTGTGACCGGGAGACCCATGGGACGGCGCACAATTGGCCAAGCGTCGTCCGGGTTAGGGGAGGGTTTGGCCGGCCGGGATGTCCTTGTCTCATCGTGGTTTAGCGACTCCACTGATAGCCAGGTGTAGCAGTGGTGAGGTGTTGGTACTGCTGTTGGGACTCTGCTGTTGGGACTTGGCTGTTGGGACAGCTTTACGTAGGCCCTAACAGTTTGTCAGCACCGTTTGTCACCGTTATAGTGCAATTCGTGTATTGTTTAGTGTTGTGTAGTGGCTTTACTGGCATGCATAAAACATTTTTGAGAGGTTTTGCCCCACCAAGATTTACATGCTAAAATCACCACAGTCAGTGGCCATGTGTCTCATTATTGTTGTTTAATATCCTCTCTCTCTGGTCATAAACGCACACACACGCACACACACGCAGGCGCACACACACACACTCACCGTGTACTCACTCAGGCCTGTTTTTTTTTTAACGTAGCAACCTTAGCAACGTATCTGTGTATTTCTAACCAGACTTGTAAGAGAGAGAGTGGAACCAGCCTGTTTTGGTGGAACTGCAGGGTTGAGTGATAAGGAGAGAGGGAAATATCACGCGTCAAAAGTTTTTTTTGTATGTTTCTGTCAGTGTGTGAGAGAGTGAGTGGATATATGTGTGGGTGCTAGGGGTGTATGTATTCGCAGCATGTATTTAATAGCAGACTATTGTGGTTTAATATTAATAACAATGATTTGGTTGGTGCTTATATTTGTCCTATTGTTGTGTGTTTACTTGTGTGTTAAAATGTTGGTATGCTTCTGTGCATCTGATTTGCATATCTGTGTTTTTTGCGTGACTGATAGATTACATTTTGAAGTGTGTTGGACAGCGTATCTGTTTTGTAGTATCGCATTATTGGAAAGTAATGCGATACGGTTTTTGATAATGATCTTTATAGCACGGTTCACATCAAACAATTGGACAATTCTACGGTAACGGAATCGAGACGCTGATTTTTTTACTTAAAATGTGTGGCCAAACTAAAAACATTGATTTTAAAGTTGAACAAACCATACAACTCTATGCACAATGACTACTTTAAACAATTTTACAATGAATTTTTTTTATCAAAACAAATTCACTGTAAGAACAGTGCAGATGCAAAGTTTGGTAACAAGAATTTTGGTCAAATCTAACCTCAGTTTTTTTTAAAATGTTTTCCAAGAACTTTGTTAAATATCTGCTCTGAATGTCTGCAGAAAGAATGGGCTGTCAGCTATGACACGACACCTTGACTTTGAAAAAATCTATTTTGGTTATTGGATTACAGTAGGTGAAGTGGATTTACACATGGTAATGGAATTTCATGAAGGGTGCCTGATGAATAATAATTATATATGAATGTCATTCTCTTCATGGCGATGTATTCTAAATAGGTACACAAAGGTATAAATATTCAATATTCTCCTTTGCGTATTTGGGCATTATTCTACACACGGAATATTATTTTAATGAGCTCTGCCCCCCCATAAAAAAACATTTGGTTGTTCCAGACAGGACCAAATCTAAAGCAATCATAGACGTCTATATTTCCTATGTTTGGACATCAAAGTACAGCACAGTAGATTAGAGTAGAGTACTCGCTGTGTCCTTGAGCAAGGCACTTAACCCTAATTGCTCCTGTTAAGTCGCTCTGGATGAGAGCTTCTGCTAAATGACAAAAATGTAGAGTACAGTAGAGTTCAGTTACAGTGTACTCAACTCTACTTTTCTTTACTGTACTCTATTGCGTACTGTCCTTTGGATATATTTCTAATAGCTTTAAAAACTTGTCTGGTAGATGTTTTCTAAAACACCTTTTCCATCTGTTTGACCAGAAATCTAATCTTTTGCTTCTTGCTTATTTTTAGGATGGAAAATGGTAGAAAAATAAATGCCTTAATTAATCCCCCAAAAGATATATACTCTTAGCTTTCCTTTGACACACTCCTATAAACTTCACATATTGGTGCTCATGGGTCCTTTTACATGGAAATGCCCGGTAGCAATAAAAGAACAATGCACAAAAAAATATTGCACAAAATGAATGAAATTACAGTGTACAGATGTCATGATGAGTAACCATGGTTACTCTGGTCCCCGGGGGTGTGACCCCAGCTTTAGCAAAAGGTCTGGTCAATGGTACACCCTTCCTGAGTGCGTGTGTCACCTGGCTGTGTGTGACCTGGGCTCTGCGTGGATGTGTGTGTGTGTGTGTGTGTGTGTGTGTGTGTGTGTGTGTGTCATATGCAGTGGTGTAAAGTTCTTAAGTAAAAATACTTTAAAGTACTACTTAAGTCATTTTTGGTGGTATCTGTACTTTACTTTTACTATTTATATTTTTGACTTTGACTTTGACTTCACTACATTCCTAAGGAAAATAAGGTACTTTTTACTCCGTACATTTTACCTGACACCCAAAAGTACTCGTTAGATTTTGAATGCTTAGAAGGACAGGAAAATGGGCCAATTCACGCACTTATCGAGACAACACATGGTCATCCCTTCTGCCTCTGATCTGGCGGACTCACTAAACACACATGCATCTTTTGTAAATGATGTCTGAGTGTTGGAGTGTGGCCCCTGGCCCCTGGCTATCCATACATTTTTCCAAACAAGAAAATGGTGCCACCTGCTTTGCTTAAAAGAAGGAATTTGAAATGATTTATACTTTTACTTTTTCTGTTGATACTTAAGAATATTTTAGCAATTACATTTACTTTTGATACTTAAGTATATTTAGAACCAAATACTTTTACTCAAGTAGCATTTTACTGGGTGACTTTTACTTTTACTTGAGTAACTTTCTATTAAGGCATCTATACTTTTACTCTAGTATGACAATTGGGTACTTTTTCCACCGCTGCTCATATGGGCCCTCCCTTAGGTCGTAGCCAGCTGCTGACATGGGAGCAGGTACGGGGTGGGGGAGAACGGGGGATGGTTGGGGAAGGACGGGGGATGGTTGGGGGAGGAGGGGAGGGGCGGGACACGGTAGGAGAACAGAGGGAGAGAGATAATATGACATTTGAAATGTCTCTATGCCTTTGGAACATTTGTGAGCGTAGTGTTAACTGTTCATTTCTGATTGTTTATTTCACTTTTGTTTATGATCTATTCCACTGGCTTTGGCGACGTAAACATATGTTTCTCATGCCAATAAAACCCTGAGAATTTCATTGAATTGAGAGAGAGATAAGGAGAGAAAGGGGGTGAGAAAGGTGTACTTAGCTAGTAGCCTGGGTGCACGCCAACACTGAGGTAGCGGTGTGTGTGTATTGGACACTGCGTAATTCCCTACCCAGAAGTCTTCCGACAGGATGTCCAAACCGGTGATGACTTCCGCCCATAATCACCCCTCCCGAGTCCCTCCCCCCTATAGAAATAGAATAGGTAGAGCGGTCACTGTTCTTCAATTCTAATTTGCCACTGTCCACGCACTAGTCTATAATGATTTTCCAATGTTCTGAGAGATGACAAACATCAACGAATCCAAATGGGCCATCATCCCGAGCCACAAACACCCTGCTTGCACTCTGGGAGGTCTCGATGGCTCATTAGCACTCTGACTAATGCGGGCTACCACTGTGTGTGTCTGTGTGTTAATGGGGGTGGATTGTAAACACCATAGGTAAAGATAGTGGAGTGAAAAACACTCAAGTAGGCTGAGGGATGTCTCACTCCCCTTCTCTAATCTGCGGTGTGTGTGTGTGTGTGTGCGTGCATGCGTGGCACTGCTCTCCACTCTACACATCCTCACCTCCCCTCACCTCTTCCTCCCCACCTCTTGTTTACCTGTCTATTATGCTGTGACCCGTTGTTCTACACTTTCTCCAATGCACCTTCTTCATCCACAGTCTCCTGACCTCACTCCTCACACTGTCACACATTTCCATGCTCTTTTCCTCTTCCATCCTAGAATTCCATCCTCCCTTTCTCTTCATCCTGTATATGTACTCTCCCTTGCTTCCCAGTGTATTCTCCTGAATGGTCGGTTTAAAGCTCACCTACCTATTTATTCAATGCCCAACCTCTCATCTTCTCTGTCCTTCCTCACCTCAGGTCGCACACGCATGCATGAACGCACACACACACGCACACGCACACACGCCCTCAGCGTCTACACTCCTGTGCACCTTCCCCGCCCTTCATCCTTCCCCTCCCCACTCCTGAATGTCTTTTCCAACCTCTAATAAACTACCCTCTACATATTTGTAAATTTTTACACCTACTCCCTCCTCCCTCCATCCCTCCCGTCATTCTTATACATATAATTTACTCTCGGCTCACTTACTATCTTTTATCTTACATCCCGCCCTCTTTTCTTCCGTCTAAACTCACCTTCCATCCTCCATCTCTCCATCCCCCGCTCCACTCATCGCCTCGGCGGTGGGCCCTTAGAGCAGAGTCGTGACTGCACATCCATGCAGCCCTTTAGGAGGACACCCTACCCACAATGCATGGCGGGGTGATTTGCATGGCAGCTGCTGGGGTGTTTTGGAGAGAGAGAGCGAGAGGAGGGATGGAGAAAGGGGGGACATGGGTCTGAATTATTCATTGCTGAATAATTCAGACCCATGTCTATAAAAACAAAAACAACCAAAAACACCTGTCCTCCTTATCTCCCCTGAGTCAGGTATCTCAGTAAATTCAAATTCGTAAGATCTCTGCTGTTTGTCCCTGTCTTCTGTACAGGCCCTGTTGTAGCCATATGTAGTGGTCTATACAGTACTCTCTCTCACTCTAACTCTCTCTGTCTCTGTCTCTCTGTCTCTCTCTCTGTATTGCTGCTTTTTTAAGGTGCTGAATTCCTAATGGTTCATGCCACTCTGTCGTATCATACAAGCATACCTGGGGCCGTGCTGATCTAGGATCTGTTCATATAACATTATTTGTTATGATCTAAAAGGCTAAACTGATCCTAGATCAGCACTCCTACTCTGAACAAAACGTTGTGGATATGGGCCCAGTCCTATTAAATCTATGACCTGGAAAATAGGAAAAATGTAAACCTGTCCTTAAGGGCCTGGCAGAGTTGCCAGAATGCTCCGTAGATGTGGGTGACATGGCTCCCTTGGGGTAGCCTAGTTTGGCATAACACATCAGTGCTTCTATATAGGGCTGACACAATTTCCTTATAACCGTCGTAACCACTAACCTCCTCTGTTTTTTTAATGATGAGGTTTGCATGTCTTGGGGGAATGATATTTGTGCGTCTGTAACTTTCTCACTCATCAATATTCACATTTAATTCAGGATTATCCGTAATCATGGTGCATCCACATTACAGTAGAAGTGTTTAGAAACATATTCTATTCTTATTTTCAATTAAAGCAACTCCAAAATTACACACTACATTATTTATCATTCATTTCTATTGGGCACAAAATAATCTGAAAATCAACCAAAACACAACAAAAGCATCCAACAAATGTGTAGAGTCACAAGCTTGATGTAGTCATTGCGCGCTATGAATATGGGACCAAATACTAAACTTTTTACTACTTTACTACAGATAAGTGAATTTGTCCCAATACTTTTGGTTCCCAAAAATGTGGGGACTATGGACAAAAAGTGCTGTCATTTCACCCAATATGGATAAAATACCCTCAACTTAAAGCAGTCTGCACTTTATCCTAATAGTCATGGTTTGATTTCAAATCCAAACTTTTTGAGTATAGAGCCAAAAGAAGAAAAACATATATTCACTGTCCCAATTATTATGGAGGGCACTGTATATACAGTGCATTCGGGAAAGTATTCCGACCCCTTCACCTTTTCCACATTTTGTTATATTATAGCCTTATTCTAAAATTGATTAAATAATTTCCCCCCCTCATCAATCTACACACAGTAGCCCATAATGATAAAACAAAAACAGTTTTTTAGAAATGTCAGCAAATTTATTACAAATAAAAAACTGAAATATTACATTTACATAAGTATTCAGACTTTTTACTCAGTACTTTGTTGAAGCACCTTTGGCAGCGATTACAACATCGAGTCTACTTGGGTATGACGCTACAAGCTTGGCACACCTGTATTTGGGGAGTATCTCCCATTCTTCTCTGCAGATCCTCTCAAGATCTGTTAGGTTGGATGGGGAGCGTTGCTGCACAGCTATTTTCAGGTCTCTCCAGAGATGTTTGATCAGGTTCAAGTCCGGGCTCTGGCTGGGCCACTCAAGGACATTCAGAGATTGTATATATATCCTGAAGACGGAACAGCTTGGCATTTGTGCGGTTGAGCCCGTTTCAACTGAAAAAATGGTCTCTTTGAAACTTTGCTGCTCCTTGTTGAAATGTAGAATGTTCATTCAAATTGTGTTAACTGATGTGGCACATGCAATGGAATGTTTTTTTTGTAATGTCAGTTGAGTGGAATCAACAAATCACAGCACATATTGATAGGTACACTTCCCGCTTTTACTTCCTGCTTTGCTCCTATGGCCAAAGATGGTGGATAAGTTAAGATAGTTCACTCAGGCCGTTTACCTTTGAAACAAAAATAATCAGTTCCGGGCTGTCTCTCCAAGTATCTGAGTATGGTCTACTTTGTTCATTGACTGTAATGTAACCAGGAAAAAATTAAGGAGTGGGGTGTTTCACTATGGGTACACTTGCAATGGCAGCCAGTCCACCCATTATGCCATCATTGACTAGAATGGGGACGCACGTTCTATTCATTCTATTTCTATACATGCAGTCAGGAGAGGAGGAGGAAATGTGTGTCAGATCATTTCTTTTTTATATATATTATTATTTATTTATTTTTTGTTGCTTTTCCAACTGTTATTACGATGACCACGGTCATTTGGCTGGCCAATTACCGTCATCCAAAATCCAATGACCGTCACAGCCCTACTGCTATATGGATTTTATGAACGTTTCCGGAGTGAGTAAAAAATGACATTCGTCTTCACACTGTGAGGTTGCAAGGTTGTATTTGTTTCGTTTCATCAGTAGTCCTTCTGTGAGCTGCTACATGTTCTTGGCTAGCTCTTCGGGGTGTTTACGCCAGATTGTTGCTAAGAACTTTGTGACAAATCTATTTGTATCAGAACTACATACGTAGATGAAGCTGAATTGACTGAACCTTTTTCTCCCTCTTTGTCCTCCACAGAAATCTTTCTCCTTGGTGTTAGAGGCTCTGGACCATGACAACGAAACATCAGAATCAGGTAAGGCTGGAGAGAGAATTTCCAATTTCCTGCGTGTGTGTGTGTGTGTGTGTGTGTTTGTGTATGTGTGAGAGAGAAAGAGAGAGAGAGAGAAGCAGAGAAAGAGACAGACAGACTAAATTGCCTTCTTTCTTTGAGCACAGCCAGACTCTCATACTTTCCCACACACTTTAAAGGAAAATAAGCTGTGATACAGGGAGGGAGGGAGGGAGGGAGGGAGGGAGGGAGGGACATAGAGTGCATGTGGCCCCCTCCCCCTTCCCGTTTGTGACCCGGGGCTATGGTTCCCCTCTGTCCTCACTGGGTCCCCTTGCTGTCTCGAAAAGGAGGCACAACCAGTATGTGTCTGTTTTGAATGTGTGTCGATGTGCAGGGGAGATGTAGTGCAGCAAATCTGTATGCTTTTACTTGTCTGTGGGTGTGTGTGTGTGTGTGTGTTTCGAATTGTGCCTGTACGTGTGTGTCAGTGTTTCTGAGGTCTCCCAGTCAGACCCTTTAATTTCACACTCCGCTCCTTGTTTCTGCTCATAATCAGAGAAATCTGCATGATAGGGAATGTGAGCAGCATTCTCTAAAAACAGACAGACACACTACATGACCAAAAGTATGTGGACACCTGCTCTTCGAACATCTCATTCCAAAATCATGGGCATTAATATGGAGTTGGTCTCCCTTTGCTTAGAAACACAGGGACATTGTCATGCTGAAACAGGAAAGGGCCTTCCCCAAACTGTTGCCACAAAGTCGGAAGCACAGAATGGTCTAGAATGTCATTGTATGCTGTAGCGTTAAGATTTCCCTTCCCTGGAACTAAGGGGCCTAGCCCGAACCATGAAAAACAGTCCCAGACCATTATTCCTCCTCCACCAAACTTTACAGTTGGCACTATGGTAGTGTTCTCCTGGCATCCGCCAAACCCAGATTCGTCCGTCGGACTGCCAGATGGTGAAGCGTGTTTCATCACTCCAGAGAACACGTTTCCACTGCTCCAATGGCGATGAGCTTTACACCACTCCAGCCAACGCTTGGCATTGCGCATGGTGATCTTAGGTTTGTGTGCGGCTGCTCGGCCATGGAAACCCATTTCATGAAGCTCCCGACAAACAGTTTTTGTGCTGATGTTGCTGCCAGAGGTACTTTAGAACTCAGTAGTGAGCTCAGGTGCATCCTGTTTCCATTGATCATCCTTGAGATGTTTCTACAACTTGGTTGGAGTCCACCTGTGGTAAATTCAATTGATTGGATATGATTTGGAAAGGCACACACCTGTCTATATAAGGTCCCACAGTTGACAGAGCGTGTCAGAGAAAACCCAAGGTTGAAGGAATTGTCCGTAGAGGTCCTATACTGGATTTTGTTGAGGCACCAAAGAAATTCTACAGCATTGAGGTCCCCAAGAACACAGTGGCCTCCATCATTCTTAAATGGAAGAAGTTTGGAACCACCAAGACTCTTCCTAGAGCTGGCCGCCCAGCCAAACTGAGTAAT